>NW_024396937.1:585051-680497 GCF_004115215.2 Ornithorhynchus anatinus | reverse complement strand
TAGAATTAGGGTTAGGGCTAGGGTTAGGGTTATGACTCGGGGTAGGGTTAGGGTTAGAGTTAGGGTTAGGGTCTGAGCTAGGATTAAAGTCATTATTAGGGTTAGGGTTCAAGTTAGGTATACAGTAAGGCTCAGGATCAGAGTTAGGGTTAGTGTTACAGTTAAGGTTAGATTAGGGTTACACTAAAGGTGAGGGTTAAGGTTAGGGGTTAGGTCATGGCTAGGGCTAGGCCTAGGCCTAGGAAAAGGCTTAAGTTTAGACTTAGATTTAGAGTTAGGGTTAGATTTTAAGTTAGGTTTAAGATTAGTGCTTGGGTTCCTGTACGGAGTAAGGACAGAGTTAAGGCTAGGGGTTCCTGTAAGGGGTAGGGGTAGAGTGAGGGTTAGGATTATGGTTAGGTTTGGCGGTAGGGTTAGGGTTATGGCTAGAATTAGGGGTAGAATTGGGGTTAGGGTTAGGGTTAGGGTTAGGGTTAGCATTACTGATAGGGTAGGGTAGGGCTCATTTTAGGGCTAGGGTTAGGGTTAGGATTTGGGTTAAGGTAGGCCTAGGGTTATCATTAGGGATAGGTTAGACTGTAAGCCCGTCGATTAGACTGTAAACCCGTCAGCCCGTCGATTAGACTGTAAGCCCATCAAACGGCAGGGACTGTCTCTATCTGTTGCCGACTTGTTCATCCCAAGCGCTTAGTACAGTGCTCTGCACATAGTAAGCGCTCAATAAATACTATTGAATGAAAGAAAGCATTTCTGAAGGCTAGGTTTATGGTGGGGTTTAGGGTTAAGGTTAGGATTAGGTTTATGGCTAAATTCATAGTTTAGGATGATGCTAGGGTTAGGTTTAGGTTTAAGGTTAGGGTTAGGGTTAAGGCTGGGCTGGGGTAAGGGTTAGCATTAGGGTTAGGGTTAGGGTTAAAGTGAGATTAAGAGCTAGATATGGTGTTAAGGTTAAAGCTTGGATTAAGGTTAGGGCTAGTGTTAGGTTTGGGTTAAGAATTATGGTTAGGGTTAGAGTAAAGAATAATACTAATAATTATGCTATTTGTTAAACACTTAACTATGTGCCAGATACTGTACTAAGCGCTGGGTTGGATGCAAGCAGATCAGGTTGGACACAGTCCCTGTCCCACCTGGGGCTCACAGTCTCAATCCCCATTTTACAGATGAGGTAACTGAGGCCCAGGTTAGTTAAGTGACTTGCCCAAAGTCACACAGCTGATAAGTGGTGGAGTTGGAATTAGAACCCATGATCTCTGATTCTCAAGCCCGGGCTCTTTCCACTGAGTAATGTTTAGAATTTGGCTAGGGTTAGGATTAAATTTAGCATTACGATTAGGGGTAGGTTTAGGGTTGGGGTTATGGTTAGGGATAAGCCTTGGGTTAGGTTTTGGATTCTATTTATGGTTAGGTTTAGGGGTAGATTTAGGGTTAGGATGATGATTAGGATTGGGGTTAGGTTTAGGTTTATGATTAGGGTTAGGGTGGGAGTAGTGTTAGGGTTGGGGCTAGGGCTAGGGCTATGGTAGGAGTAAAACATAGAGTTAGGGTTAGGGGTAGCAGTAGGGTTAGGTTTGGGCATAGGGTTTGCATTAAGATAAGCTTTAGAGTTAGGCCTTGGCTTAGGTTTAGAGTTAGGGTTAGGGTCAGCTTTGGATTTAAGATTAGGGCTAGGTTAAGGGTTAGGTTTGGTTTTGAGGTTAGGGTTAGGTTTAGGGTTAGTGTTTCAGTCAGTGTGAGACAAGAACTCCTGTAAGGGTTAGGTAATAATAATAATAATAATCAGGGTATTTCTTAAGCACTTACTATGTGCCAGGCACTGTACTATGTGCTGGGGTAGATACGAGATCATGTTAAACATAATCATTGTCACACAGGGGGCTCCAGGTCTCCATCCCCATTTTCCAGATGAGGGAACTGAGGCCCAGAGTAGTGAAGTGACTTGGACAAGGTCACCCAGCAGACCAGTGGTGGAGCTGGGATTAAAACCCATGACCTTCTGATTCCCAGGGCTGGGATCTAGCCACTAGGGTAGGATAGGCTTAGGTTTAGGTGCAGGTCTAGTTGTAGGGCTACGGTTAGGGTTATGCTTAAGGTTAAGATAAGAGGGTTAGGATTACAGATGTGGTTAAATTTGGGGTTAGGGTTTTGCTTAGAATTGGGATTAGTGGTAAAAGCAAGGACTAGATCTAGGGCTAGAGTTAGGGTTAGATTTATGGTAGGTTTAGGGTGATGGTTAGGATTTGTGTTAGGAGTAAGATTAGCGTTAGGGCTAGGGCCAGGTCTAGGGCTAGTGTTAGGGCTAAGAGTAGGGTTAGAGTTAAGTTTAGGGTTAGGGTTAGCCCCTAGGGCTAAATTAAGGGTTAGGGCTAAGGTTTTGAGCTAGAGTTAGGATCGGGTGAGGGTTACCATTAGATTAACTGCTAGGCGGTAGTGCTAAATTTTAGAGTTAGGAATAGGGGTTAGAGTTAGGCCTCGGAAGAGAATTAGGGGCAGGGTTAGGTTTACAGTATAGGTTTAGGGTTCGGGTTTGGGTTTTGGTGAGAGGGTTAAGAGCTAGGCTGAAGGGTAGGGTTAGGGTTAGGATGAGGGTTATGGTTGAGGTTACGGTTAGGGATAAGGCCAAGTTTAGGGTTAATGCTGATTAGGGTTGGGGCTAGGCTTGCAGTTAGGGTTAGTGTTTAGGGTTAGGGTTAGGATTAGACTCAGGTTTGAGGATTAACGTTACCATTACGGTTTGGGTTAGGGTTAGGTTAGGATTAGGAATAGGGGCAAATTGGATTAGGATCAGAGTTCGGGGCTAGGGTTAATTTAGGTCGGACTAGGCCTAAGGCTAGGTTCACGGTGAAGTTTAGGGTCATGGTTAGGGTTAGGGTTAGGGTTAGGGTTAGGGTTAGGGCTAAACCTTGGGTTAATGATAGGATTAGGCCTAGTGCTAGGGTTGGGGTCAGTGTTAGATTTAGAGTTAGAATAGGTTTAGGGCAAAGGCTATGGTTACCACTGGGTTAGGAACTAAGCATTAGGGTTAGGGTTACATTCAAATTTAGGATTAGGGTGAAGGTT
This sequence comes from Ornithorhynchus anatinus, assembly GCF_004115215.2. Classification (NCBI taxonomy): domain Eukaryota; kingdom Metazoa; phylum Chordata; class Mammalia; order Monotremata; family Ornithorhynchidae; genus Ornithorhynchus; species Ornithorhynchus anatinus. The sequence goes on along the minus strand of NW_024396937.1, from coordinate 677,437 downwards.
TGGTTTAGGGGTAAGGGATAGGGTAGGGGTAGAGTTGGGATTAGGTTTAGGACCAGGGTTAGGCATCAGGGCAATTTGTTGCCTTTGAAAAAGAGTTACAGGTTGAAGCTCCATTCTTGGGGATGAAGGTTCCCCCCTCCACAGGCCCCCAGACATGCAGCCCTGATGATTTGGACTTAGTTTTAAGGTTAGGGCTAAGGTTAGAGTTAGTGTTAGGGTTAAGTTTAAAGGTAGGATGAAGTTTAGGGTTAGGTTTAGTCATAGGCATAGGTTTGGTTAGGTTAATTTTTTGTCCTGGAAGAGTTACAGTTTGAGAGACATACTTGCAGCTGAAAAGTTCCACCGGACACAGGGTGCCAGACCCATTTCTGGGAGTTAAGGTTAGAGTCAAGATTAGGGTTAGAGTTCGGGCTAGGGGCTAGGGCTAGGGTCAGGTTGATGCTTAAGGTTAGTTTTATGGTTAGGTTTATGGTTCTAGTTAAGGTCAGCGCTTGGTCTAGGGCCAGGATTTAGGGCTAGAGTTAGGGTAATTGCCATTGTTAGTGGTGGGTCAGGTTCACTTTAGGGTTGTGGTTCTGTTTTGGGTCAGGGCAATCTCTTGCCCTTCGAGAGATTGAGATTGAATGACATTCTTGGAGCTGGAAGAGCCAACCCACACATATCTCCAGACACACTTCTGGAGGCCGGAGATTGAGGTTTAAGGTTAGACTTAGGTGTAGGTTTAGGGTAGAATTAGGTTTAAGATGTGTAGTATGACTAGGATTAGGGTTAGGGTTTGGGTTACAGTTAGGATTAGGGCAATTTGTAGCCCTGGTGTAGTTTCTGGGGATGGAAGAAATCACCCACATGGATCCTGGCCCCACATGTTGGGGAGTTATGGTGAAGACTATGCTTAAGTTTTTTATTCAGGGGAAGGACTAGAGCTGAGACTAGGGTGACAGGGTTAGAGTAAGGTCTATTGTTAGCGTAAGAATTATTTTTTGGATTAACACACGGGCCAAGGTTTGGGTGAGAAGTAGGCCTAGGCCTAAAGTATAGGTACAGGTTAGGGTTAGGGCTGGGGCTAGGCCAAGGGCTAGGCTAAGAGTAAGGATTGGAGTATATGTTAGGGTTAGGGTTATGGTGAGGTATAGGGTTAGTATTAGTGGTACAGTTAGGGTTAAAGACTAGGGTTTAGGGTTTTGGTTTGGGTTAGAAACAATTTTAGGAATAGATTAGGGTTAGATTAGATTAGAGAAGCAGTGTGGCTTAGTGGAAAGAGCCTGGGCTTTGGAGTCAGAGGTCATGGGTTCGAATCCCGGCTCTGCCACTTGTCAGCTGTGTGACTGTGGGCAAGTCACTTAACTTCTCGGTGCCTCAGTTACCTCATCTATAAAATGGGGATTAACTGTGAGCCTCATGTGGGCCAACCTGATTACCCTGTATCTACCCCAGCGCTTAGAACAGTGCTCTGCACATAGTAAGTGCTTAACAAATACCAAAATTATTATTATTATTATTAGGGATATGGATTGGGGTAAGGCTAAGGCCAGAAGTAGGTTTAGGATTATGGTGAGGTTTAGGGTAAGTGCTAGGTGGAGTGTTAGGGCTAAGGTTAGTGTTAGGTTTAGGGTTTGGTTTAGCACAGTTTGTTGCTCTTGAGATAGTTGCAGTGTGAAAAGCATTTCAGGGCTGGAAGATGGCACTTACACAGCCCCCACACAGGCTTCTGTAATCCCCATATACTTAGCATCAGGGTGCGGTTTAGAATTAGGGATAGGTTTAAGGTTAGGAATAGAGGAATAGAATAAACTCAGGTTGAGTTTAGGGTAAAGGCCAGGATTAGGGTTAGGGATAGAATTAGGTTCCTTACTCATAATAATAATATTGATAACACTTCTAAAGAGTTACTATTTTAACCCACCCTCAGACATCCTCAGACACACTTCGGGAATCCTGGGAGTTAGGGTTAGGCTTAAGGCCAGGTTTATGGTTAGGGTTAGGGGTAGGAATAAAGGTTTGGGGTTAGGGTTATGGCTAGGGTCAGGGGTAAGAAATAAGGATAGGATTAGGGTGTGGTTTAGGGCTAGGGTAAGGTTTAGGTTTAAGGTTAGCCTTTCCTGCCTTAACTCTCGCCCTCTCCTCTGCCAGGCAAAACTATTTTACTTCCCTCATTGATGCCCATGGTCATCACCCCTGTCAATTGTTTCTGACATTTAATTCTCTCCTCAGGCCCCCTGTTCCTCCCCTCCTCCATCCCTCACCCCCAACAATCTGGCCACCTATTTCATTACGAAAATTAACACCATCAGGTCTGAGCTCCCCAAGTCACCCCTCCTCCTTCTCCATCACCCCCACTTTTCCATCCTTCCCAGCAGTATCCTTAGAGGAGACCTCCTCCCTCCTCACAAGTGCCACCCCTCCACCTGTGCTTTGACCCCATTCCCACTCACCTTATAAAAACTATCACCCCTTCCCTCCTCCCCTCCTTAACTTCCATCTTTGAACCACTCACTTTCCAACAGCTTCTTCCCCTCTGCCTTCAAACTTCCCCATCCTAAAAAAACCCTCTCTTGACCCCACTTTCCCTTCCAGTTATCGTCCTATCTCCCTCCTGCCCTTCATTTCCATACTCCTAGAACGTGTCATCTACACTCGCTGCTTTGAATTCCTTCAACTCCAACTCTCTCCTGCACCCCCTCCAATCTGGCTTCTGTCCCCTCTACTCCACCCGAAACTGACCTCTCAATGGTCACGTGACTCCTTTTTGCCAAATACAGTGGCTCCTACTGTATACTAATCCTCCTCCACCTCTCAGCTGCCTTTGACACTGTCGACCATCCCTTCTGCTCATCACTTTATCTAACCTTGCCTTATGGACTCCCTCCTCTCCTGGTTCTCCTCATCTCTCTGGCTGTTCATTCTCGGTCTCTTTCGCGGGCTCCTCCTCCCCCTCCCATCCACTAACAATAAGGGTTCCTCAAGGGTCAGTTCTTGTCCCCCTTCTGTTCTCCATCTATACTCACTCCCTTGGTGAACTCATTCTCTCCCACAGCTTCAACTATCATCTCTATGCAAATGACACCCAAATCTGCATCTCCTCCCCTGTTCTCTCCTTCTCCCTCCAGGCTCATATCTCCTCCTGCCTCCAGGATATCTCCACCTGGATATTTGCCTGCCAACTAAAACTCAACATGTCCAAGACTGAGCTCCTTATCTTCCCTCCCAAACTCTGGCCTCTCCCTGACTTCCCTGTCTCTGTGGACAGCATTTCCATCCTTCCTGTCTCACAGGCCCACAACCTTGGTGTCATCCGTGACTCTGCTCTCTCATTCATCCCACACATCCAATCTGTCATCAAAACCTGCCAATCTCACCTTCACAGTAATGCCAAGATCCGCCCTTTCCTCTCCATACAAACTGCTGGCTTGCCTGGTACAAGCTCTCATAATATCTCGACTGGATTATTGCATCAGCCTCCTCTCTGATCTCCCATCCTCCTGTCTCTCCCCGCTCCAATCTATTCTTCATTCCGCTGTCCAGATCATCTTTCTATAGAAATGCTCAGGGCATGTCACTCCCCTCCTCAGAAACCTTCATTGATTGCCTATCAACCTTCACATAAAACAAAACTCCTCACTCTTGGCTTCAAAGCTTTCCATCACCTAGCCCCCTCCTACCTCACCTCCCTTCTCTCCTTCTATGGCCCACCCTGTACGCTCCACTCTTCTGCCGCTATTCTCCTCACAGTTCCTCGTTCGCACCTGTCCCACGTCGACCGCTGGCCCACATCCTACCACTGACCTGGAATGCCCTCCCTCCTCACATCTGCCAAACTAACTCTCTTCCTCTCTTCAAAGCCCTACTGAGAGCTCACCTCCTCCTGGAGGCCTACCCAGATTAAGCCCTCCCTTTTCCTCTGCTCCTCTTCCCTCCCCATCCTCCCTACTCCCTCACTCTGCTCTTCCCCCTTCCCCTCCTCACAGCACTTGTGCATATTTGTTTATATTGTTTGTTACTCTAATTATTTTGTTAATGATGTGTATATATGTATGACTCTGTTTATCTTGATGATATTGACACCAGACTACTTCTTTTGTTTTATTTTGTTTTGTTGTCTGTCTCCTCTGTTTAGCCCGTTGTTGGGCAGGAATGACCTCTATCTGTTACCGAATTGTACATTCCAAGCACTAAGTACAGTGTTCTGCACATAGTAAGCAATCAATAAATATGATTGAATGAATGAATGAATAATTAGTGTTCTTTGTTAGTGTGAATGTTAGCTTTAAGGTTAGGGTTAAGGGGACGACTAGGGCTAATGACAAACTCAGTTCTAGTTAGGGTTAGGAGTAGGGTTATTTTTAAGTTAGAGTGTTATTGTTTGATTTATGGCCAGGGTTATTCATTCATTCAGTCGTATTTAGTAAGCGCTTACTGCGTGCAGAGCACTGTACTAAGCGCTTTGAAAGTACAATTCAGCAACAGATAGAGACAATCTCTACCCAACAACAGGCTCACAGTCTAGAAGGGGGAGACAGACAACACAACAAAGCAAGCAGGCAGCCATCATTACCATCCAAATAGATGAATAGATCCATAGATAAATGCCCATCATCAATAAAATAAATAGAGCAATATATATGTAGAAATATATACAAGTGCTGTGGGGAGGAGAAGGGTGTAGAGCAGAGGGAGGGAGTAGGGGCAATGGGGAGGGGAGGAGGAGCAGAGAGCTGATTAGGGTTAGGGTTATAGTTAGGGCAAAGCCTAGGCCTAAGTCTAGGGTTACGGTCAGTGTTGCAGTTAGGTTTTGGAATAAAGTTTAGGGTTAGGAGTTAAGACTAGGGCTGGGATTAAGGTTAAGATTGGGGTTACAACTAGGATTGGAGCTAAATTTCAGGTTTGGTTTAGGGTTGGCAGTAGGGCTAGGGCTAATTTGAAGAGAAGGGTTAGGCTTAGGGTTAAGGTTCGTGTAAAGGGTTAAGGCTCAGTATAGGGGTAGGGTTCATGTTAGAGATATCTTGCCACATGTCCACTCTGTGATTTTGGTCAAATTGCTTAACTTCTCTGTGCTTCAATTACTTCCTCTGTAATATGGGGATCAAGACAGTGATCCCTATGTGAGACATTGACTGTGTCCACCCTGGTGTCCTTGTACCAACTCCAGTGCTTGGGCCAGTACTTGGCCCAGAGTAAGCGCTCAACAAATGCCACAGTTTTTTTTTATCATTATTCTTATGATGATGGATGGTTAGAGTTAGTGGGAGGGCTAAGGTTAGGGTGAGAGTTACCATTAGAGTTAAGGTTTGTTAAAGGAAAATGTTAGGTTTAGGTTTAGGGTCAGAGTTTGGTTGGGATTATGGTCAGAATTGGGTTTAGGTTTGGGTTTATGGTTAAGGCCAGGATCAGGTTAGACCTAGGCCACAAGGCAGGATTCAGGGATAGGCTTCCGATTAGATTTAGAGTGGGGTTAGAGTTAGGGTTTGGGTGAGTGTTATGGTTAATTGTAGACTTGAGGCAGGGCCTAGGGCTAGGGTTATGGTTAGGTTTAGGGCTAAGCCTAGGGCTAAGATTGGGTGTAGAGATAGGGTTAGGTTTCGGTTTAGGTTATGGTGAGGGTCCAGGGTTGGTGTTGATTAGGGTTAGGGTTAGGGTTAGGGTTAGGCCAGAAGAAAAGGTTAGGCCAGGGGAGAAGTTTAGGGTAGTGGAAAATGGTAGGCCAGGGGGAAAAGTTATGCCAGGGGGAAAGGTTAGTCTATGGGAAAAAGTTAGGCTAGGAGTAAAAATTGGGTTAGGGGAAAAGCTTAGGCTAGGAGAACGGGTTAGGTTATGGGAAAAGATAAGGCCAGGGGAAAGATTTAAACCACAGAAAAGGTTATGCTAGGGGAAAATGTTAGGTCAGGGGAAAAGGATAGGCTAGAGGAAAAGTTAGTCGGGGGGAAAGGTTAGGGTACGGGAAAAGCGTAGGCTAAATGAAAAAGGTTAGGGGAAAGGTTTGCCTAGGGGAAAGTGTTAGGCTAGTGGACAAGGTTAGGATGGGGGAAAAAGTTGGGGTAGGGGAAAAGGTTAGGCAGGGAAAAAGTTAGGCCAAGGGAAAAGGTTGGGCCAAGGAAAAAGGTTAGTCTAGGGGAAAAGGTTTGGTAAGGGGAAAGATTAGGTTGGTGAAAGGTTAGGTTAGGGGAAAACATTAGGCCGGGGAAAATGTTAGGCCAGGGAGAAGGTTAGGCTAGGGGAAAAGGTTAGGCTAGGGGAAAAGGTTAGAATATGGGAAATGGTTAGGTTAGGGGAAAGGCTTAGGCTGGGGTTAAAGGTTAGGCTAGGGGAAAATGTTAAACTAAGGGAAAACGTTAAGCTAAGGGTAAAGGTTAGGCCAGGGAAAACTTTAGGTTAGGGAAAAGGTTAGGGTAAGGGAAAACGTTAGGCTATGGGAAATGGTTAGGCTAGGGAAACGGTCAGACTTGGGGAAAAGGTTGGAATAGGTGAAAGGTTAGGCCAAGGGAAAAGGTTAGGCCAGGGGAAAAGGTTAGACTATGGGATAGGCTAGGCTAGGGAAAAAGGTTAGGCAGGGGAAAAGCTTAGGCCAGGGGAAAAGGGGAAAGGTTTTAGGCTAAGGGAAAAGGTTAGGCTAGTGGAAAAGGTTAGGCTAGGGGAACAGGTTAAGCTGGGGGAAATGGTTAGGTTAGGAGAAAAGGTTAGGATAGGGGAAAAGGTTAGGCTAGTGGAAAAGATTTGCCTAAAGGAAAAGGTTAGGCCGGGTGAAAAGGTTAGTCCAGGGAAAAGGTAATACAAGGGGAAAAGTTAAGGATAGGGGAAAAGGTTAGGCCAGGGGAAAAGGTTAGGGCAAGGGAAAAGTTCTAGGCTAGAGGAAAAGGTTAGGTCTAGGAAAAATTTAGGCTATTGGAAAAAGTTAGTCTATGGGAAAAGGTTAGGCTATGGGAAATGGTTAGATTAGGAGAAAAGGTTAGAATAGGGGAAAAGGTTAGGCTGGAGTAAAGGTTAGACTAAGGGATAAGGTTAGGCTAAGGGAAAAAGTTAGGCCAAGGGAAAAGGTAAGGTCAGGGAAAAGGTAAGGCCAAGGGAAAAGCTTAGGCTAGGAGAAACGTTTAGGCAAGGTGAAAGGTTTGGCTAGGGGAGAGGTTAAGCTAGGGGAAAATATTAGAAGAGGGGAAAAATTAAGGCTAGGGGAAAGGGTTAGGCTAGACAAAAAGGCTATGCTAAGGGAAAAGGTTAGGCTAAGGGAAAAGGTTAGGCCAGGAAAAAGATTAGATGAAGGGAAATGTTTAGGCTAAGGTAAATGGTTAGGATAGGGGAAAAGTTTAGGCTAGGGAAATAGGTTAAGCTAGTGGAAAAGGTCAGGCGAGAGGAAGGGTTAGTTTATGGGATAAGGTTAGGGGAAAAGGTTAGGTCGGGGAAAGGTTAGGCCAAGGGGAAAACATTAAGCTGGGGTAAAAGGTTAGTTTAGGGGTAAAGGTTAGGCTAGGGGAAAAGGTTAGGCTGGGGGAAAGCTTAGGCTAGGGGAAAGGGTTAGGCCAGGGGTAAAGGTTAAGGTAGGGGAAATGTTTTAGGCTAGGGAAAAGGTTAGGCCTGGGAAAAAGTTAGGCTATGGGAAATGGTTAGTTTAGGGGAAAAGATTAGGATAGGGGAAAAGGTTAGGCTAGTGGAAAAGGTTAAACTAAGGGAAACGGTTAGTCTAAAGGAAAAGGTTAAGCCACGAGAAAAGGTTAGGTCAGGGAAAAAGTTAGGCTAGGGGAAAAGTTTAGGTCAGGGGAAGGGTTAGGGAAGTGGAAAAGGTTAGGACAGGGGAAAACGTTAGGCTGGGGAAATAGGCTATGGGAAATGGTTTGGCTAGGGGAAAAGGTTAGGTCAGGGAAAAGGTTAGGCTAGAAGAAAAGGTTGGGCTGAAGAAAAGGTTAAGCTATGGGAAATGATTAGGCTAGGGGAAAAGGTTAGGAAAAGGGAAAAGGTTAGGTTATGGGAAATGGTTAGGCTAGGGAAAGGGTCAGGCTGGGGGGAAAAGTTTAGGCTAGGGGTAAAGGTTAGGCCAGGGAGGAGGGTAGGCCAGGGAAAGGGTTAGGCTAGGGGAAAAGGTTACGATACCAAAAATGTTAGGCAAGGTGTACAGTTTAGGTTAGGGGAAAGATTAGGCTAGGGAAAAGGTTAGGCCAGGGGACTAGGTTAGGCCAGGGGAAAAGTTTAGGCTAAGGGAAAATCTTAGGCTAAGGGAAAGGCTAGGTTTGGGAAAGGTTAGGCTAGGGGAAAAGGTTAGGAAATGGAAAAGGTTAAGCTAGGGAAAAGGTTAGGCCAGGGGAAACGGTTAGCCTGGGGAAAAGATTAGGCCAGGGGAAACAATTAGGCTAGGGGAAAAGGTTAGGCCCGGGAAAACCTTAGGCCATTGGAAAAGGTTAGAGCAGGGGAAAAGTTTAGGGCAGGGGAAAATGTTATGTAGGGGAAAAGGTTAGGCCAGGGGAAAAAGTTAGGCTACGAGAAAAGTTTAGGCTATGGAAAAAGGTTAGGCTAGGACAAAAGGTTAGGCGAGTGGAAAGGTTAAGCTATGTGAAAAGGTTAGGCAAGTTGTAAAGTTTAGGTTAGAGGAAATGTTACGCTAGGAGAAAAGATTAGGCCATGGGAAAAGGTTAGGCTATGAGAAAAGATTAGGCTAGGCCAAAAGGTTAGGTGAAGGGAAAGGTTAGGGTAAGGGAAAAGGTTAGGCAAGGTGTAAAGTTTAGGTTAGGGGAAAGGTTAGACTAGGGAAAAGCTTAGGCCAGGGTAAAAGGTTAGGCCATGGGAAAAGTTTAAGGTGGGGAATAGGTTATGGTAGGGGAAAAGATTAGGCAAGGGGAAAAGGTTAGGCTAGCTGAAAGGTTAGGCCAGGGGAAAGGTTAGCCTATGGGAAAAGGTAAGGCTAGGTGTAAAGGTCAGGCTAAGGGAAAAGGATAGGCCAAGGGAAAAGGCTGGGCGTGGAAAACGTTAAGCTATGTGAAAATGTTAGGGTAGTTGAAAAATGATAGGGTAAGTGGCAAAAAACCTTAGCATGCCCCCACCTATCGCCACGGGCGGGGGCATCCCCGGAGCTGTAACGTGCACCTTCAATAGGGCAGACACTGGCGCCAAGCAGTGTGACCAGTCTCTCATGTGGGGTGGTTCCCACCCTCATTTACTACGGTATTGACCACGTGTATAGCGGCCGGCAGGCGAGCTGTCCAGCCGGCCAGCGGTCGCAGCCCCTCCTGTTAGAGTTGTTCCTTTAGTAACCCATTTTTCCTTTCTACTAAACCTGCGGCTTGTGGATTGTAGGGGAGGTGGTACCTCCATTCGACATTATTCTCCTCTGCCCAGCAGTGGACCTCCTGACCTGTAAAGTGACTCCCTTGATCACTCTCAATCTGATGGGGCATCCCATACATTCCTGCAAGCTTCTCCAATCCTGCTATGGTGGAGTACTGAGTTGTCCTCTTGCTGGGAAAGGCCTGCATGACCTCAATTGCTGTGTCCACACAAGATAGGACGTACCGGCTCCCTTGGCTAGGGGTAAGCGGCCCAATATAGTCTACTTGCTATGCTCGCACTGCAAGTGCCCCTCTTTGAATATAACCTGACGCAATGGGTAGTTGCCTGGGCCTTTCCGGGCGCATACAGGACAGGTGTCCACTGCGGCTTGTGACTGTGCTAGGCTCATCGGGAGGCCTGCCCCTTTGGCTACTTGCCATGCCGTCTTCGCGCCCCTATGCCCGGTCTTATGGTGTACCCAGTCTGCTAGGTCGTCCACAGTCCTGGCCAGGTGGGATTATACTTGGGCTAGTGCATCGGCCTCCATATTCCTGGGGGTGAATGTCACAGATGGGCTGAGACATGATATACAGTGAGGTTCTTGGGGTTCACATGCCTTCGCATATCTCCCTGCCCCACAGGTCCTGGTTACCCACGTTCCATCCGTCAGTTGCCCATTGGGCCAGCCAGGTGGTTAGGCCCCTATAACACTGCCCAACTATCTGAGCATACCGTGAGGGGCCACAGCTCATTGGTTACCACTAGCCATACTGCCCGCAGCTCAGCCCATTGACTGCTGGCCGCCACCCCAGCCCCCTCCATCCAAATAGTATCGGTAAGGGGCTGAACGGCAACAGCGGTCCAGTGGGCAGGATTGCCCCCAGCTGGACCCGTCTGTGTACCAGACCTCCTGCAGAATTGGCCCAACCCCTTCTCAAATATTGTCCGGCCTCGGGGGTTGTTCTGGAATATGACCCATGTCTTACAAGGAAGTCACTGGCCCTAATAGGGCGTGCAACTCGGCCTTCATGGAGCTGGCTGAGAAGGTAGCCCTTTGTTGCAGATACGCATGCTATTTGCACAGGGTAGGTGTCTGTGCACAGCCGACTTCAGTCGGTCAAACAGTCCCTTGATCCACCCCTTGATGGGATACACAGTCCGCACCATGACAGGGACTGTATTCGTAAGGGACTCTAACCTGTTGAACTGCGTTATATCACTGCTAGTAATTGTTCAATGGGTGAGTACCTGCTTTCCGCCCCCTTCCATAAATGGGACCAGAATCTGATCAGGATGGTGGCTCCCGCCTGCTGCTGCTACAGGCCCCACCCAAACCCATCCGGGTAAATGCTGACGTTCCAGCGTCATGGGGGTCAGGCGTTCTGGGGCCTGCAGCGCCTGAGCTTGCCCGGCCAGCAGTTTGGCCTTTTCAAACGCCTCCTGAGCCTCTACTGTCCACTCCCAGCCTGCCCCTTTATGAACCAAGCAGTACAACGTCCTCAAGCACTGGGCTAGGTGAGGAATATACGACCTCCAGTATACCACCAGGCCCAGGAACACCGTGCAATTCCTTAACGCTCACGTGGGGGCCCTTGTGCGCGTATCTTATCTATAGCTGCCCCTGGCATTAGGCGACTCTTACCTGACCAGGTGACCCCCAAGAATTGGACTAAGGACGCCAGTCCCTGCACCTTGTCAAGGTTTATCGCCCATCCTCGTTCCTGGAGGTGCGCTATCAGTAGCTTCAGGTAGGCCTGCAAGGCAGTGGCATCCATACCAGTTAGCATAACATCGTCAATATAAATGAAATTGGGTGACTCCTCTGGGAGAGGGTGCCCCTTTTCCAGATCACACACTATAAGTCCATGGCAGATGGTAGGGCTGAGAATAAACCCTTGCGGTAACATGGTGAAGGTCCACTGTCGTCCTTCCCAGGTGAATGCAAATTGATTCTCAGGAGCTGCCTGAATGGGCACACTAAAAAATGCGTTAGCAAGATCCAGCACCATGTGAATGATTCCCGGTGTAACACCACATCCTCCAGTACACTCATGATGCTCGGCACTGCCGAGTGCATCTCCAGTACTACCTTATTCAATTCCTGGTAAGTCTACTGTCATATACGCCCATGACCTTCCATTTTTCGGACCGGCCTGCACAGGGCTTATTGAAAGGAGACTGTGTGGACCTTATGATCCCTGCCTCCTCCAACACCATTTACTGTCTATGAGATATCCTCCTTCCCCACCAGGGAGCTGATACTGCTGGGTATTGAACACTCGGCGGGGCGCTGGGAGCCATACGGGTTCCATTTCGCACTCCCCCTCAGTACAGTCTTAATCACTCGCACTCGCAAGTGGAACTCCACAGCGGTAGTCTGTAGAATCTGCCCTGCCAGAATATCCTGGTTCAGGGGATATATGCACTACATATTCCTTTAGGTACAGGTCCTCCCAACGCTCATCCACAATGGGGTTCGTTTTACTTGGATCCCCTTACCCCCATAGCCATCAATAGTCATCCAGAATCCCGAGTGTCGCTCCAGGTTTCCGTGTATGAGGGTACATTCTGCACCAGTATCCACCAGGACCCATGTCTGATCCCGGTTATGGGGCCCCCAATGGATGGTCAGGGCAACATAGGACCTCCAGTCACCCCCAGTGGCCCATACCCTGGGGCGACCTCAGCCCCACCCCTAGTCTAGGGGGGCTGGTGCCACCCAACCATCATCCAATTCCTCTATGATCCCCCTTTTTGATTCGCAGCTTCCCTCTGTTTCCCCCTGGGGAGGGGCAGTTGGGATCCTGCGGAACTGCTGTTCCGGTCTCTAGTCCTTCCATAACTTTAAGAGAACCTCATTTGGTTGTCCGTCAATCTGTGCTTTATCTATCCCTGCTTGCACCAGATCATACCATACTTGCTTACGTGTCACGCGAACAGGACCCTGTTCCCTGGAGCACTTGGCACCCGACCGGGTCCCACCCGACCGGGCCCTATCTGCCAACTTATCCCGTGTCACAAACCGCACTCGCTCATGGCCCTTTTCTGTCTCCCCTAGATTGGCTATCACTTCTCCCACATCATAGACATCTTGTCCCACCATGGGGCTCAGCAAGGATATGAAGGACCCATGCCATTCCCATGGAGCGCTTGACAAAAGCTTATTCGTCATCCCCACTGTAAAGACAGCCTGGTTGGGCCGGTGGAAAGTGGCGGCATATACCACCTGTCTCATCCCCAATTGGGAAAATCTATCTCCTTCTGTGTCATTCATTCATTCAATAGTATTTATTGAGTGCTTACTATGTGCAGAGCACTGTACTAAGCGCTTGGGATGAACAAGTGGGCAACAGATAGAGACAGTCCCTGCCGTTTGACGGGCTTACAGTCTAATCGGGGGAGACGGACAGACAAGAACAATGGCACTAAACAGCGTCAAGGGGAAGAACATCTCGTAAAAACAATGGCAACTAAATAGAATCAAGGCGATGTACAATTCATTAACAAAATAAATAGGGTTACGAAAATATATACAGTTGAGCGGACAAGTACAGTGCTGTGGGGATGGGAAGGGAGAGGTGGAGGAGCAGAGGGAAAAGGGGAAAATGAGGCTTTAGCTGCGGAGAGGTAAAGGGGGGATGGCAGAGGGAGTAGAGGGGGAGAGGAAGCTCAGTCTGGGAACGCCTCTTGGAGGAGGTGATTTTTAAGTAAGGTTTTGAAGAGGGAAAGAGAATCAGTTTGGCGGAGGTGAGGAGGGAGGGCGTTCCAGGACCGTGGGAGGACGTGACCGAGGGGTCGACGGCGGGATAGGCGAGACCGAGGGACGGTGAGGAGGTGGGCGGCAGAGGAGCTGGAGCGTGCGGGGTGGGCGGTAGAAAGAGAGAAGGGAGGAGAGGTAGGAAGGGGCAAGGTGATGGAGAGCCTTGAAGCCTAGAGTGAGGAGTTTTTGTTTGGAGCGGAGGTCGATAGGCAACCACTGGAGTTGTTTAAGAAGGGGAGTGACATGCCCAGATCGTTTCTGCAGGAAGATGAGCCGGGCAGCGGAGTGAAGAATAGACCGGAGCGGGGCGAGAGAGGAGGAAGGGAGGTCAGAGAGAAGGCTGACACAGTAGTCTAGCCGGGATATAACGAGAGCCGTAATAGTAAGGTAGCCGTTTGGGTGGAGAGGAAAGGGCGGATCTTGGCGATATTGTAGAGGTGAAACCGGCAGGTCTTGGTGAACGGATAGGATGTGTGGGGTGACATGAGAGGGGACGAGTCAAGGATGACACCGAGATTGCGGGCCTGCGGGACGGGAAGGATGGTCGTGCCATCCACGGTGATAGAGAAATCTGGGAGCGGACCGGGTTTGGGAGGGAAGATGAGGAGCTCAGTCTTGCTCATGTTGAGTTTTAGGTGGCGGGCCGACATCCAGGTGGAGACGTCCCGGAGGCAGGAGGAGATGCGAGCCTGAAGGGAGGGGGAGAGGACAGGGGCGGAGATGTAGATCTGCGTGTCATCTGCGTAGAGATGGTAGTCAAAGCCGTAAGAGCGAATGAGTTCACCGAGGGAGTGAGTGTAAATGGAGAACAGAAGAGGGCCAAGAACTGACCCTTGAGGAACTCCAACAGTTAAAGGATGGGACCAAGCGGCTATTGTTTCACGCGGATGCTGTTTAAAAGGCTTGGCGAGCTTGATAAGCTCAGCCACCGTGTACTCCCGAATGCTCATTTTCTCCATCATGGGCCCTCCCCCGGGGACCCCATCTGGGAGCAATTGCTCTGTCAGCACTTTCCGCTGGAGCAGAGGACGGACCTGCACTCTACAGCATCGTATCCGGTCCTCCTCCTCACTCTCTGCCTCCCAAGGCTTCCAGATCTTTGCATCCCCCAACCACACAAATCTAAATGCTAAATTCTCTAACTTCATTCCCTGCTCCCCCAGCCTTTCTGGTAATCCAGAGGCTAGCAGGGTGGTAAATGCACACATGTCCCGTTCCCGGACCAGCTTGTCTCATCTCTGAGCTATTTCTCCCTCTAGTACATTACCCCAGGCCTCTGCCCGCATTTGCACCTCCACTATCATCCAAGCAGCCCAAAAGAGGGACCAGGCCGCAGCCGCAGCCCCTCGGCACCATTCTTTCAACTGGGACATCCCCACTGCCTCCATCAGGAGGCTTACTAACTCAGTGGGGATCTGGGCCTCTGTCACCAGGGCCGAATTGGTGGCTATCCGTAAGTTACTAACAATGGCCAACCCACCACAGCAGCCATCCTTTTCCCTTCTTTCCCAACTAGGGCATCCCCGGCCTCTGCCAGTAGCCTTTCCAAGCCCGCACAAGTCTTGGGAACCTCTCAGTACTCCTGTGGGGGCCCGCACACATCTAAGACATGAGCTACCCCACCCCACATTGATGTGGATGGCCATTCCGGAATTTGCCCCGGTGAGGTTCCTCCCCCACCAGATCCCATTTCTTCGGTATCCTGCCGACTATGCCAATTGTACCGGGAAGGACCGGAGCCTGCGTAGACTGCCCATCCCCCATATATTGATATTAATGGAATACCGAAGAAAGAGGTGGATAAGGCCAGGTTGGTAGTTTAGAGTGGAACGCGGGTGGGAGGGCTTACCCACAGAACAGTCCATGGCAGCTGGCGGACTTGGAGAGATCACACCGCACCCTCCCCCTGCATAAACTACCTTATATCCCCTCTGATGAGCTAAGAACAAAGGGCAGCCCAGTATAGGGGGTGCGGGGGAGGCATTGGCCACCTGGCTCGATACTCCCTTACCGATATCTCTGGGGCCCCAAGATTTGCGAGGCGGTATGTCCTTGGCAGTCGTTAATCATACGATGTTGTTACTGTCATGGGGCCTCCTTCCTCCGGCAGGTCCGTCTTCCTCCCACACAGAGATGGTACTACGCTGGCGCTGTGCAATTAATGAGGCAGGATGGAGCGGGGGTCGGCCTTGACTGCCTAACCCAAATGTTTCCCAAGGAGGCTGACCATACACCAAGGGAAAAGGTTAGGCTAGGGGTCAGGTTAGGCTATGAGAAATGGTTAGGCTAGGGGAAAACGTTAGGCTAAGGAAAAGGTTAGGCCATGGGAAAAGGTTAGGCAAGGAGAAAAGGTTAGGCTAGGGAAAAAATTAAAGCTTGGGGAAAATGTTAGGCTAAGGGAAAGGTTAGGCTAGGTGTGAATGGTAGGTAAGGAGAAAGGTTTAGGTTAGTGGACAAGGTTGGGCTAGAGGAAAGGGTTAGGCTGGGGGAAAAGTTAGACTAGGGGAAAAGATTAGGTCGGGGAAAGGATAGGCTAAGGGAAAAGGTTAGGTCGGGGAAAGGATAGGCTAAGGGAAAAGGTTAGGTCAGGGGAAAAGGATAGGCCAAGGGAAAAGGTTAGGCAAGGAGAAAAGGTTAGGCTAAGATAAAGGTTAAGCTATGGGAAACGGTTAGGCCAGGAGAAACGGTTAGGTGAGGGGAAACGTTTAGGTGAGGGGAAATATTAGGGGTAAAGGTTAGGCTAGGGGAAAGGTTTGGCAAAGGGAAAGGTTATTCTAGGAGTAAATGTTAGGTTAGGAGAAAAGCTTAGGCTAGGGGAAGGAGGCTGGGGGAAAAGGTTAGGTTATGGGAAAAGATTAGGCAAGGTAAATGGGTTAGGCCAGGGAAAAGGTAGGGCTAGGTGAAAAGATTAGGTGAGGGGAAAAGCTTAGGCCAGGGAAAAGCTTAGGCTAATGGAAAGGGTTATGCTAGAGGAAAAGTTTTGGCTAGAGGAAAAGGTTATGCTAGGGGAAAAGGCTAGGTCAGGGAAAAGGACATGCCAGGGAAAAGGTTAGGGGAAAGGATAGGCTAGGGGAAAGGTTAGGGGATAGGTTGGGCATGGGGAAAAGTTTTGGCCAGGGAAAAGGTTTGGTCAGGGAAAAAGGTTAGGCCAGGGGAAATGGGTAGGCCAGGGGAAAAGGTTAGGCTAAGGGAAAAGGTTTAGGCTAAAGGAAAGGTTATTCCAGGAGAAAGGTTAGGTCAGGGAAAGGAGAGGCCACGGGAATTGGTTAGTCTAGGCAAAAAAGGTTAGGCTAGGGGAAAGGTTAGGCTAAGGGAAAGATTAAGCTAGGTGTAAATGTTAGGTGAGCAGAAAGGTTGAGGTTAGTGGACAAGGTTAGGCTAGGTGAAAAGGTTAGTCTAGGGGAAAAGGTTTGTCTAGGGGAAAGGGTTAGGGTGGGGAAAAGCTGAGGCCAGCGGAAAAGGTTAGGCCAGGGAAAAAGGTTAGGCCAGGGGAAAAGGGTTAAGCTAGGGAAAAATGTAAGGCTATGGGAATAGGTTAGGCCGGGGAAAAGCTTAGGCCAGGGGAAAATGTTAGGCCAGGAGAAAAGCTTAGGCTAGTGGAAAGGGTTAGGCTAGGAGGAAAGGATAGGCCAGGGGAAAAGGTTAGCCCAGGGGAAAAGGTTAAGTTAGGTGAAAAGGTTAGGCTAGGGGAAAAGGTTAGGCTAGGTGAAAAGGTTAGGCTAGGGGGAAAGATTAGGCCAGGGGAAAAGGTCAAGGTAGGTGAAAGGTTAGGCTAGGATAAAGGTTAAGCTAGGGGTCAGGTTAGGCTACGGGAAAAGGTTAGGCCAAGGGAAAAGCTTAGGCCAAGGGAAAAGGCTACACCGAAGGAAAACGTTACTCTATGGAAAAAGGTTAGGTTAGAGGAATAGGTTAGGCTAGGGGAAAGATTAGGATAGGGGAAAGGCTAGTAGAAAACATTAGGCTAGGTGAAAGGGTTAAGCTAGGGGAAAACATAAGGCTCAGGGAAAAGGTTAGGCAAGGGGAAAAGGTTAGGCCAGGGGAGACGTTTAGGCCAGGAGGAAGGGTTAGGCCAGAGGAAACCTTTAGGCCAGGGGAAAAGCTTAGGCTAGGTGTAAATGTTAGGTTAGGGGAAAAGGCTAAGCTAGGCAGGGGGACAAGGTTAGGCTAGGGGAAAGTTAGGCTAGGGGAAAACATTAGGCTAGGGGAGAAGTTTAATCGAAGGGAAAAGCTTAGGCTAGGGGAACGGGGTAGGCCAGGAGAAAAGCTTAGACTAGGGGAAAAGGTTAGGCCAGGGAAGAGCTTAGGCCAGGGGAAAAGGTTAGGCCAGGGGAAAAGGTTAGTCTAGGGAAAAGGTTAGACCAGAGAAAAAGGTTAGGCCAGGGGAAAAGGTTAGGTCATGGAAAAGCTTAGGCCAAGGGGAAAAACTTAGGCTGGGGAAAAGGTTAGGCTAGGGAAAAAGGTTAGGTCAGGTGAAAAGGTTAGGCTAGGGGAAAAGGTTAGGCTGGGGGAAAAGGTCAGGCTAGGGGAAAAGGTTAGGCAAGGGGAAAAGGTTAGGGTTGGGGAAAGGTTAGGCTAGGGGAGAGGTTGGCTAGGGGAGACCGGTTAGGTCCGTGGAAAAGCTTAGGCTAAAGGAAAAGCTTAGACCAGGGGAAAAGGTTAGGCTAGGGGAAAAGGTTAGATCAGGTGAAAAGGTTAGGCTAGGGGAAAATATTAAGCTAAGGGAGAAGGTTACGGTAGGGAAAAGGTCTGGCTAGGGGAAAGGTTTAGTCTGGGAAAAGGTAAGGCAGGAGGAGAAGGTTAGGTCAGGAGAAAAGCTTAAGCTCGGGGAAAAGGTTAGGGTTGGAGAAAGGTTAGGCTAGGGGAAAAGGTTAGGCTAAGGGACAAGTTTATACCAGGGGAAAAGCTTAGGCCAGGGGAAAAGTTTAAGTCAGGGAAAAGGTTTGGCCAGAGGAAAAGGTTAGAATAGGGGAAAAGATAAGGCTAGGCAAAGAGGTCAGGCTAGGCAAAAAGGTTAGGCTAGGGGAAGATGTTAGAATATGGGGAATGTTAAGGCTAGGGGGAAAGGTTAGGCTAGGATAAAAGGCTAGGCCAGGGGAAAAGGTTAGGCTATGGGAGGATAAGCCGGGGGGGAGTTTAATCTGAGGAAAGGTAATGCTAGCTAAAAAGGTTAGGCAAGGGGAAAATGTTAGGCCAAGTGAAAAGGCAAGTCTTGGGGAAAAGGTTAGAACAGGGAAAAGGTTAGGCCAGGGGAAAAGGTTAAACTGGGGGAAAAGTTTAAGCCAGGGAAAAGGTTAGGCCAGGGGAAAAGGTTAGGGGCAAAGGTTAGGCTGGGAGAAATGTTATGCTAGGGGAAGGGTTAGGCCAGGGGGAAGCTTAGGCCAGGGGAAAAGTTCAAGCCAGGGAAAAGTTTAAGCCAGGGAAAAGGTTAGGCCAGGGGGAAAAGATAGGCCAGGGGAAAAGCTTAGGCTACTGGAAAGGGTCAGGCTAGGGGAAAAAGTCAGGCTATTGGAATGGTTAGGTTAGGGGAAAGGCTAGGCATGGGCAAAGGTTAGGCTACGGGAAAAGGTTAGGCAATGTTTAAATATTAGCTTAGGGGAAAAGGTTAGGTTAGGAGAAAGCGTTAGGCTAGCGGAAAGGTTGGGCTAGGGGAAAAGGTTAGAAGAGGGGAAAAGTTAAGGCTAGGGGAAAAAGTTAGGCTAAGCAAAAAGGTTAGGCTATGGGAAAAGATTAGGTTCTAGGAAAGGTTAGACTATGTGTAAAGGTTAGGTGAGGGGAAAACCTGAGGCTAGGGGAAAAGGTTAGACCAGGGGAAAAAATTAGACCAGGGGAAAAGGTTAGACCAGGGGAAAGATTAGGCTAGGCAAAAGGTTCGGCAAGGGCAAGGTTAGGCTAGGGGAGAAGGTTATGGTAGTGGAAAAGGTTTGGCTAGGGGAAAAGGTTAGACTATAGGAAAAAGGTTAGGCCAGGGAAAAGCTAGGCCAGGGAGAAAATGTTGGGCTGGGGAAAGTTAGGCCAGGCAGGGGAAAAGGTTAGGCCAGGGAGAAGGTCGAGCTTGGTGTAAATATTAGGTTAAGGGAAAAGGTTAGGCAGGGGGGAAAGGTTAGGCTAGGGGAAAAGGTTAGGTTTAGGGGAAAGGTTAGGCCAGGGGAAAGGGTTAGGCCAGGGGGGAAGGGTTAGGCCAGGGGAAGGGTTAGGCCACGGGAAATAGGCAAGGGGAAGAGGTTAGGCCAGGGGAAAAGGTAAGGCTTGGGGAACAGGTAAGGCTAGGGGAAGGATTAGGCTAGGGGAAGAGGTTAGGCTAAGGGAAAAAATTAGGCTAGGGGAAAAGGTTAGGCCAGGGGAAACGGTTAAGCTAGGGGAAAAGGTTGGGCTAGGTGTAAATGTTAGGTTAGAGGAAAAGGTTAGGCTAGGGGAAAGAGTTAGGCAGGGGGAAAAAGTTAGGCTAGGAAAAAGATTAGATCAGGGGAAACATTAGGCTAGGGGAAACCATTAGGCTAGGGGAGAGGTTTTAGGCTAGGGGGAAAAGCTTAGGCCGGGGAAAAGGTTAGGCCACGGGAAAAGGAAAGGCTAGGGGAAAATGTTAGGCTCAGGGAAAAGGTTAGGCAAGGGGAAAACAGGCCAGGGGAAAAGGTTAGGTCATGGAAAAGCTTAAGCCAGGGGAAAAAGTTATGCAGGGAAATGTTTAAGCCAGGGAAAAGGTTAGGCCAGGGGAAACGTTTAAGCCAGGGAAAAGGTTAGGCCAGGGAAGAGCTTAGGTCATGGGAAAAGGTTAAGCCACAGGAAAAGTTTAAACCTGGAAAAACTTATGCTAAGGGAAAAAGTTAGGCCAGGGGAAACGGTAAGGCCAGGGAATAGCTTAGGCCAAGGAAAATCTTAGGCCAGGAGAAAAGCTTAGGCTACTAGAAAGGGTCAGGCTAGGGGAAAAGGTCAGGCTTTTCGGAAAGGTTAGTCCAGGGGAAAAGGTTAGGCCTGGGGAAAAGGTCAGGCCACGGGAAAAGGTTATCAGTGAAAAGGTTAAGCTAGGGTAAATGGTTAGGCTAGGGGAAACGGTTAGGTTAGAGGAAAGGTTAGTCTAGGGGAAAAGTTAGGCCAGGGACAAACTTAGGCCAGGGCCAATCTTAGGCCGGGGAAAAGCTTAGGCTACTGGAAAGGGTCAGGCCAGTGGAAAAGGTTAAGACCGGGAAAAAGTTTAAGCTAGGGGAAATGGTTAGGCTAGGGAATAAGGTTATGGGAAATGCTTAGGCTAGGGAAAGGTTAGGCTAGGGGAAAATGTTAGGCTAGGGGAAAGATTAGACATGAGCAAAGGTTAGGCTACAGGAAACGGTTAGGCAACGTTTAAAGATAGGTTAGGGGAAAGGTTAGGTTAGGAGAAAGCATTAGACAAGCAGAAAGGTTGGGCTAGGGGAAAAGGTTACAATAGGGAAAAGCTAAGGCTAGAGGAAAAAGTTAGGCTAGGCTTTGGGAAAAGGTTAGGCAAGGGGAAAAGTTTTATCCAGGGTAAAGGTTACTGTTTGGGAAAAGGTTTGGCCAGGGGAAAAGGTTAGGTCTAGGAAAGGTTAGGCTAGGTGTAAATGTTAGGTTAGGGGAATTAGCTGAGGCTAGGGGAAAAGGTAAGGCCAGGGGAAAAGGTTTGGCTGGGAAAAGATAGGCTATGGTAAATGGTTAGGTTAGGGGTAAAAGTTTAGGCAAGGGAAAAAGGTTAAGCTAGAGGGAAAAGTTAGACTGGGGGAAAAGGTTACGCAAGGGGAACAGGGTTAAGCTAGGCGAAAGATTAGGCTAGGCAAAAAGTTCGGGAAGGGGAAAACATTAGGCCAGGGGGAGAAGGTTACAGTAGGGGAAAAGGTTGACTATGGGAAAAGGTTAGGCTATGGGAAAAGCTTAGGCCAGGAGAAAAGTTTAAGCCAGAGAAAAGCTTAGACCAGGGGAAACGGTTAGGCCTGGACAAAAGTTTAGGTTAGGGGAAAAGGTTAGGCCAGGGAGAAGGTTGGGCTTGGTGTAAATGTTAGGTGAAGGGAAAAGTTTAAGCCAGGGAAAAGGTTAGGCAAGGGGGAAAGGTTAGTCTAGGGGTAAAGGCTAAGCCTGGGAAAAATGTAAGGCTAGAGGAAAAGGCTAGCCTAGGGGAAAGGTTAGACTAGGGGAAATGTGAGGCTGCAGAAAACATTAGGCTAGAGGAAAAGGTTAGGCTAGGAGAAAAGGATAAACTGGGGCAAAGGTTAGGCTGGGGAAAAGCTTAGGCCAGGGGAAAAGCTTAGGCCAGGGGAAAAGGTTTAACCAGGGGAAAAGGTTAAGCTAGGGGAAAAATTAGGCTAAGGGAGAGGTTAGGCTAAATGAAAACATTAGGCTAGGGGAATTGTTTAGGTTAGGGGAAAAGGTAAGGCTAGAGAAAAAGGTTAGGCCAGGGAGAAAGTTACGTCAGGGGGAAAAGGTAAGGCTAGGGGAAAAGGTAAGGCTGGGGAAAACATTAGGGCTCAGGAAAAAGTTTAGGCAAAGAGAAAAGTTTAGGTGAGGTGAAAAGTTTCGGCCAGGAGAAAAGGTTAGGCCAGGGGAAAAGGTAAGGCCGGGGGAAAAGGATTGGCCAAGGGGAAATGGTTAGGCTAGGGGAAAAGGTTAGGCCAGGGAAAAGGTTAACTTGGGGGAAAAGTTAGGTTCAGTGAAAAGGTTAGGTTAGGTGAAATGGTTAACCGAAGGGAAGTTTAAGTTAGATGAAAGGTTACGTTAGTTGAAAAGGTTAAGCTTGGGGAATAGGTTAGGGTGGGGGAAAGGTTAGGCTAGGGGAAAAGGTTATGCTAGCAGAAAAGGTTAGGTTAGGGGAAAAAGTTAGGTTAGGGGAAAGGTTAAGCCAGTGGAAGAGGTTAGGCAAGGGGAAAAGTTTAGGCTGGGGGAATATCTTAGGTCAGGGAAAAAGGTTTAGCAGAGGAAAAATGATAGGCCAAAGGAAAAGGTTAGTCTAGGGGAAACGGGTAGATGAGGGGAAAGATTGGGCTAGGGAAGAGGTTAGGCTAAGGGAAAACATTATGCTAGGGGAAAAGTTTAGGTTACTGGAAAAGTTTTAGGCTAGGGGAAGAGGTTAGGTTGTGGGAAATGGTTTAGATTATGGAAATGGTTAGGTTAGGGGAAAAAGGCTAGATTGGGGAAAATGTTTGGCCAAAGGAAAAGGTTAGGCTAGTGGAAAAGGTTAGGATAGGGGAAAAGATAGGTGAGGGGAAAGGTTAGGCTACCGGAAAAGGTCCGGCTTAGTGTAAAGGTTAGTTTAGGGGAAAGGTTAGGCTATGGGAAGTGGTTGAATTAGGGAAAAAGTGAAGCGGGGGAAAAGGCTAGACTAGGGAAAAAGGTTAGGCTAGGGGAAAAGGTTAAGCTAAAGGAAATAGGCCAGAGGAACAGGATTGGCCAAGAGGAAAAGGTTAGGGTAGGGGAAAAGGTAGGCGAGGGGAAATTGTTAGGCGAGGGGAAAAAAGTTTAGCCAGGGTAAAAAGTTAGGCTAGGGGAAAAGGTTAGGTTAGGTGAAAAGGTTAGGTTAGGTGAAAAGGTTAAGCTAGGGGAAAAGTTTAGGTTAGGTGAAAAGGTTAGGCCAGGGGAAAAGGTTAAGCTATGGGAAAAGGTTAGGCAATGGGGAAAACTTAGGGAGAAAGCATCTCTAGCATGAAGGTCATGTGTTTTGGTCCCAGCCCTGCCTTTATCTGCTAGGTAGCCCTGGGCACTTCACTTCTCTGTGACTCAGTTACCTCATCTGTAAAATGGGGATTGCGAATGTGAGCCCAGATCGATCAGGGACTGTATCCAATCCAATTGGCTTGTAGTCCACGCACTGCTTAGTAAAGCAACACCTGACACATAGTAAGCACTTAAAAAATACCATCATTATTATTATAAAAGGGTTTGTCCATAGAAACACAAATTCCAAACAACTTTCCAGTGGGTCTCGTCTCTGGCTTGACTCCCACCCTACCTTCCCATCTTGTCTCAGTTCCCTCCTCCCAGCCCCTACTGCCAGCACGCTGACCCTGGACCCAAGGAACAGTCAGAGCAACCTGGCCCTTCAAAGCAGACCACCACTCTCCCCACCTTCAGAGACCTCCTAAAATCATATCTTCTCTGTGAGGTCTTCCCCAACTAAGACCACTATTTAATAATAATAATGATAATGGTATTTGTTAAGTGATGATGATGGCTTTTCCTCAAGGGACTGGATGTCCAGCAGCTATGTAAGGAATAATTTGCTTTCTAATACAATGGCTACTTTGTCCTCCCCACCCTCACCCCTCAAGACTCACGTGGAGCCCACTCAACTCTTCTCAGAGAAGAATGGGGTAGAGACACTGATGGACAGTATCCTGCAACTAGCTATATATTGCCAGAAGCCACCAGCACTCACAACAGGGTTTCTTCCCTGGGAAAAGAGAATGGAAAGAGTGACCTACACATACGCACTCATTTTATTTCCCTTTCCAGCTCACCCATGCACTTAGTCCAACCCACTAAGCACTGAAATATTCACATCACAGCAATTAGGTACATATCCTAAAACTCAGATGCTTCCCTTACTTGTATTGTATCATCTAGGTCCACCCCATAAAACTGATGGTGGACCTTGAAAAATGAAAGGGAATTCTTGGAGCATGTTGAAGACAAGAACATCTGAAGGTATTAGGGAGGGAGACACCATAACAAGAGCAGAAAAGTGGGGACAGGTATACTGAGGTGGTGAGTCAGACCTGCAGGGAATGTGTCTGCTAATTCTGTTGCATTGTAATCTCCCAAGCACTTAGTACAAGTACTCTGCACATACTAAGCGCTCAATAAGTATAATTGGTTGACTGCAAGAGCGTAGTGTCTCTGAGAACTTCCACAGCTACAGAAAGAGGCAGTTTGAGTGGCAAGCGAACCATCTGAGATGAATTATTAGACCCTTCCCCCCACTAATGATAATAATAGTTATTATGGTATTGTTTAAGCACTTACTATGTGCCAAACACTGTTCTAAGCGCTGGGATAGACACAATGCATTCAGGTTGTCCTATGTGGGGCTCACAGTCTTAATCCCCATTTTACAGATGAGGTAACTGAGGCCCAGGGAAGTTAAATGACTTTCCCAAGGTCACACAGCAGACAAGTGGCAGTGAGATTAGAACCTAGGTCCTCTGACTCCCAAGCCCAAGCTCTTTCCGTTAAGTGACACTACCCATCCTCCCACCCACAACAAGGGGATGACGTTAGGATAGGTGAGGGATGATACCCCCACAGAACAGTCCTGCAGGCAGGTCATTGGGGAAATTCCTGACCTAGAAGCTCTCCCAGCTAGCAAGCAGAAAGCACCTAGCCAGCTTCACTCTTAACCCTAGACTGCCCCCCACCCCCCTGCACCCGCCCAACTCCCTCAGAGACAGCCACTGAGGAGTTCCATCTCTGGAGGGACTAAGGATGTGAAACAGTGTGGCTCAGTGGAAAGAGCCTGGGCTTGGGAGTCATAGGTCATGGGTTCGAATCCCGACTCTGCCACTTGTCAGTTGTGTAACTGTGGGCAAGTCACTTAACTTCTCTGTGCCTCAGTTACCTCATCTGGAAAATGAGGATTAAGACTGTGAGCCCCTCGTGGGACAACCTGATTATGTTGTATCTACCCCAGTGCTTAGAACAGTGCTTGGCACATAGTAAGTGCTTAACAAATACCAACATTATTACTGTGACCCTGTGGACAGGTCTGTGGGTTCAGGGAGGATTAACCCATCTATAAAATTAAGGGTCCTGGATCTTCTCAGCCTCATAGTCAAGCCCGACAGAACCAGTTCCCTCCACAGAGCCTTAGCCCCAGTTTCTAGAACCAGCCTCAGTGCTGAGAATGATAGGCTGCTCTGCTCACCACCTTCTTCCTCTCCTGCCATAACCTTTATTCATCCACACATGCCCCCATCACCTTCCCTTAGAGATGGAAGCTCAGCTCCTCTGCAGCCTCCCTAAAGAAAGAACAGTCTTCACAGCCAGGTTGTATAAGAAGCTTCTGGTAGGCAAAGTGGCTGGGCCTTCTCTTCCCATCACCAGGACCCCTTAGACATCCACCTCCAGATGGCTCTGAGTGAGGTTAGGAGCTCCTGCAAGATCCAGCCTGCTCATTGTGTCTCATGTGGACCACATCCATCCCAACTCATCCCCACACAGCCTCTCACCTACATAGTGGACATACCAGTGGTCTCCCAAAACTTCCAGAGCCCTACTGAAATTGTATTTCTTCTTCAGTAAGCCTTCCCTGACTAAAACTCACATCCTTCCCACACCCAACCCCACCACATACACACGTACACTTTATTTCCCCTTTCAACCCTCCCATGCACTTAGGCACACCAACCAAGCACTGAGCTATACACCCCACAGCTATTAGGTATATATCCTTCTACTCAGATCCCTACCTTACCTGTATTGTATTAATTGGATCCTCCCCATTCAACTGATGCGGGACCTATAAGATTGAATGGGAACTCTGGTAGTATGTGGAAGACAAGCATATCTTGAAGGTGTAAGGGAAGGAGAACTGAAAAGTGGTACAGGTCTGTTAAGGTGGTGAGTTAGGGCTGCAGCGAACATGTCTGTTACTTCTGTTGTATTATATTCTCCTAACCATGTAGTACAGTGCTCTACACATAGTAAGCACTCAGTACAGACCACTGCTTGATTGCAGGAAGGAAGTGTCTCTTGGAATTTCCACAGCCACACAGAAAGGCTGGAGAACAAAGAGGCAGTTTGAGTGGCCAAGAAGCCTTCTGAAATGGAGTGTTAAGCCCTACCCACTTCCCTCACAGGTACGAATAAGGTCAAGAAAAGAGAAAGATTATACCTCCACATAGGCTGCCAAGGATGCCTTTAGGGAAATTTCCTGGCCCAAAAGAGCCCCTAGTAAGCAAGCCAGAAAGCAGATTCAAAGTTACCCCAAACTCCACACCTCCTTCACCCCCAAAACGTTCCTTTTATCCTCCTAAACTCCACAACCCCTCACATCAAAACCAACAAACTCAACTCCAAATACCCTCAGCCTCTGGAGGCTTAAATGGGGTGTGCTAGGATAGGGTAGGGGCCTTTAATTCTACCTTAAGATAGGGTAGGATGGGATAGGGGATAAGGGATAGGATTGGATAGAATAGAGATAGAATAGAGAATAGATATAGAATCTCTAGCATGAAAGGATTTGTCCAGGGAAATACAAATTCCAAACAGCTCTCCAGGGGGTCTCATCTCTGGCCTGACCCCCACCCCACCCTTCTTTCCTGTCTGAGTTCCCTCCTCACATCCCCCACATCCGACCTGCTGACGCTGGACCCCAGGAGGAGTCAAAGCAGCCTGGTCCTGTAAAGCAGAAAAACCATCACTTTCCCCACCTTCAGAGCCCCCCTAAAATCACATCTCCTCCAAGAAGTCTTCCCCAACTAAGTCCTCATTTCCGCTATTTGTCACAGAATGGAGTGGGAGAAGAGGAAAAGAGCTGATTTGGGTTTTATTTTGGGTATGTGCATTGTGTTTTAATGTTTCATTGCTCCTAACGTGCCTGTCTCTAGTCTTTCTCAGAGCTGGAGAAGGAGGCATAGAAGACTGCAGACAACCTGGTTTTTTTGAGGGGATTGGGGGGCAATCACCGTTTCTATGTCTGAGCCAACAGGACAGACTCATGCTCCCCTTCTCCCCCACACCCACCTCCTGCTCCCTCCATAACTCAGGACTCACTGCAGAGCTTTCCTCTGGGAAGGAGGCAGTATAGTTTGGGTCTAATGGAAGCAAGATGTCATTGCACCTTCTCCACCAGTCCTGACTGAAACACATCTGGAGTTGTGGAACCTGACCTTAAGAGACACATGTGGGTCAGTGAGGGGCCAGATTCCCTCACCCTGCCCTTTGCACTGCCCTCTGCTTCTGTGGCCAAAGCCTTCAGTCCTCCACAGATTCTGCTGTCTCATAGCTGGAGAAGGAGGGGTAGGAGAATGCAGACAACATACGTTTCTTTGGCAGACACCATTTTCCCTCTCCTCCACCAAACATTAAACCTATCATCAGGAGAGGTAGGTGTATAGGCAGACCACTTCACTAAGATCACTGCAACAATCTGCCCTTATTCATTTCATTTATTTACTTATTTAAATTAATGTCTGCCTCCTCCTCTAGACTATGAGCTCGTTGTGAGGAGGGAAGTGTCTTTTTTGTTGCTATATTGTACTTTCCCAAGCGCTTAGTAGTGTGCTCAGTACAGTACCCTGCACACAGTAAGAGATCAATAAATGAGACTGAATGAAGAGGAAGACAGTGTCAAAGTCTCTTTTCCAGTCAGTCAGTCAATTGTATGTATTGAGAGCTCTCTGTGTTCAAGACACTAAGCACTGGGAGAGGACAATCCAACAATAAACAGACACATTCCCAGTCAACAATGAGCTTACAGTCTAGAGGGGGAAACAGACATTAATCAATAAATTACAGATATGTACATGAGTATGGTGGAGCTGGGAGGTGGGAGGAATAAAGGGAGCAAGTCAGGGCATCACAGAAAGGAGTGGCAGAAGAGGAAAGGAGGGTCTTGTTAGGGAAGGCCTCTTGAAGAAGATGTCTCTTCACGAAGGCTTGGTGGGGCGGGGTGGGTAGAGTCACTATAGGATTTGACGAGGGAGATCATTCCAGGCCAGAGGAAGGATGTGGGAGAGAGACTGGCAGCATGATGGATGAGATCAAAGTAAAGTGAGAAGGTTGGTTTTAGGGAGTTGAACTGTGTGGGCTGGAGTGTTGTAGGAGAGTAGCGAGGTGAGATAGGAGGGGGCAGGGTGATTGAGTGTTTTAAAGCCCATGGTGAGGACTTTCTCTTTGATGCAGAGGTGGATGGGCAACCCCTGGAGTTTCTAGAGGAGTGGGGAAATATGGCCTGAATGTTTCTGTAGAAAAATAATCTGGGTAGCAGTGAAGTATGGACGGGAGTGAGGAGAGATAGGAGGACAGAGGATGTGTGGACAGGGTTTTGGGTGCCAGGAGGTTTGACCCATCTATAGAATTAAGGGCCCCAGGGTTTTTCAGTCCCACAGTCACTTCAGATAGAACCAGTTCCCTGCACAGAGCCTGGCCCCTGTTTCCAGAACAGGCTTCCTTGCCAAAAGTAGAATCCCCTTCCTCACTGTTCTCCCCCTTAGGATAATGCCTTCGTTCAGGCAAACAGACCCAGACATTACCTCCCGTTTCGCATGGCAGAAGAGCCTGTGGCTCCATCTGTCAACAGCAGGGCAAGTCTGGGGATGGACCTCCACCGCTCTCGCTCCACTAACCCACAGCCCTGGATCACCTCCTCTGTCCGCCTCCTATGCTCCAATGCTCGAGCTGCTGAACGCTGCTGGCGAAAGTCCAAGCACCAAGCCGACCTCACACACTTCAAATTTATCCTTTCCTGCCTTAACTCTGTCCTCTCCTCCACCAGGCAAAACTTCTTCTCCTCCCTCATCGACACCCATGCCCGTCACCCCCGCCAATTGTTCCGGACCTTTAACTCTCTCCTTAGGCCCCCTGTTCCTCCCCCTCCCCCATCTCTCACCCCCACTGATCTGGCCACCTACTTCATCACAAAAATCAACACAATCAGGTCTGAGCTCCCCAAAGTCACCCCTCCGCCTCTCCCCTCCCCCCAACCAACCCTCTCCCCTACTTTTCCAACCTTCCCTGCAGTATCCTCAGAGGAGATCTCCTCCCTCCTCGCAAGTGCCACCCCCCTCCACCTGCGCCTCGGACCCCATTCCCTCTCACCTTATTCAAAACATCGCCCCTGCCCTCCTCCCTTCCTTAACTTCTATTTTTAACCACTCAATCTCCAATGGCTCCTTCCCCTCTGCCTTCAAACATGCCCACGTCTCCTCCATCCTAAAAAAACCCGCTCTTGACCCCACTTCCCCCTCCAGATATCGCCCTATCTCCCTACTACCCTTCCTTTCCAAAATCTTAGAACGAGCCGTCTACAATCGCTGCTTAGAATTCCTTAACTCCCATTCTCTCCTGGACCCCCTCCAATCTGACTTCCGTCCCCTCCACTCTACCAAGACTGCTCTCTCTAAGGTCACCCATGACCTCCTTCTTGCCAAATCCAATGGCTCCTACTCCATTCTAATCCTCCTTGACCTCTCAGCTGCCTTTGACACTGTCGACCATCCCCTCCTCCTCCATATCTTATCTCACCTTGGCTTCACGGACTCCGTCCTCTCCTGGTTCTCCTCTTATCTCTCTGGCCGGTCATTCTCGGTCTCCTTCGCAGGCGCCTCCTCCCCCTCCCATCCTTTAACTGTTGGAGTTCCTCAAGGGTCAGTTCTTGGCCCTCTTATGTTCTCCATTTACACTCACTCCCTCGGTGAACTCATTCGCTCTCACGGCTTTGACTACCATCTCTACGCAGATGACACGCAGATCTACATCTCTGCCCCTGTCCTCTCCCCCTCCCTTCAGGCTCGCATCTCCTCCTGCCTCCAGGATGTCTCCACCTGGATGTCGGCCCGCCACCTAAAAGTCAACATGAGCAAGACTGAGCTCCTCATCTTCCCTCCCAAGCCCGGTCCTCTCCCAGACTTCCCTATCACCGTGGATGGCACGACCATCCTTCCTGTCTCTCAGGCCCACAATCTCGGTGTCATCTTTGCTCGTCTCTCTCGTTCACCCCACACATCCTATCCGTTACCAAGACCTGCCGGTTTCACCTTTACAATATCGCCAAGATCCGCCCTTTCCTCTCCACCCAAACGGCTACCTTACTGCTACAGGCTCTCGTTATATCCCGGCTAGACTACTGTGTCAGCCTTCTCTCTGATCTCCCTTCCTCCTCTCTCGCCCCGCTCCAGTCTATTCTTCACTCCGCTGCCCGGCTCATCTTCCTGCAGAAACGATCTGGGCATGTCACTCCCCTTCTTAAACACCTCCAGTGGTTGCCTATCAACCTCCGCTCCAAACAAAAACTCCTCACTCTAGGCTTCAAGGCTCTACATCACCTTGCCCCTTCCTACCTCTCCTCCCTTCTCTCCACTGCCCACCCTGCATGCTCCGCTCCTCTGCCGCCCACCTCCTCACCGTCCCTCGGTCTCGCCTATCCCGCCGTCGACCCCTGGCCCACGTCCTCCTGCGGTCCTGGAATGCCCTCCCTCTTCACCTCCGCCAAACTAATTCTCTTCCCCTCTTCAAAACCCTACTTAAAACTCACCTCCTCCAAGAGGCCTTCCCAGACTGAGCTCCCCTTCTCCCTCTACTCCCTCTACTGCCCCCGCTTCACCTCTCCGCAGCTTAACCCTCTTTTCCCCCCATTTCCCTCTGCTCCTCCCCCCTCCCTTCCCATCCCCTCAGCACTGTACTCGTCTGCTCAACTGTATGTATTTTCATTACCCTATTTATTTTCTTAATGAAATGTACATCGCCTTGATTCTATGTAGTTGCCATTGTCCTTACGAGATGTTCTTCCCCTTGACTCTATTTATTGCCATTGTTCTTGTCTGTCTGTCTCCCCCGATTAGACTGTAAGCCCATCAAAGGGCAGGGACTGTCTCTATCTGTTGCCGACTTGTTCATTCCAAGCGCTTAGTACAGTGCTCTGCACATAGTAAGCGCTCAATAAATACTATTGAATGAATGAATGAATGGACCATCACTGCAGGAAAAGAGTCCTTCGGCAGAGTGATGCATCGAGTGGACTTTCTAGAGAGGAAGAGATGGTCAGATTTGCCCCTTGCTCATCCAGCCCTGAACGGTGCACTGCCAGGGAAGTGAAAGCCGTGGTGCTTCCTCTGAGGTCTTGGAGCTAGTCAGACACAGAACTGGGGTATTCAGATGGGGCGGCTGACGGGAGTGGGGCAGCGCAGAAGCTTCTCAAGCCATTCTGGCTGACACACACCTGGCATTGTGAGGACTGGCCCTGGAAGACACTCCTGGATGAGTGACTGCGGAGGCACAAGTCTCACCATCCTGCCCTCTGTCAGCAGCTAAGAATCATATCTGTCAGACACTCTGGTCTCCAGGAGAACGTTTGAAAGAAAGGGAGAGATAGTGGGTTGAAAATACTCTAGTTTTCATTAGAGGTTAGGTGGAAACCCAGATAACTGCAGCTAAGCTGACTGCTTCACTCTGCCCTACTAACACGGACCCACCCCACACTCCTCAGATCCCCAAGAGAGGTTCATCTCATAGGGGCTGCAAGTCCAGAACTGCTGACTGAATCGAGCTGTTGATAGTACAATACCTACCTTTTGCTCTCCCACTTGCAAGAGGTCTCAGTAGCCCACACACAACTCTGTGTCTCAAATACAAAGGGAGTGGAAACAGTAATCAACACCGTGTCCTACCGACATAGATGCCCAGAAGCCACCACTGTCCATCACAAAGCCTGCTTGTCAGACAAGTGTTGATTCCTCTGTGGGGCTGAGGCTACGCATGGTGGCCCTGAAGATGGGATGGGGTACAGGGAAGTTAGACCTGTCTACAGAATTAAGAGCCCTGAGTCTTCTCGGTCCCACAGTCAAGTCAGACAGTACCTGTGCCCTGCACAGAGCCCCATCCCTTGTGTTGGTTGTGGAAGCCCATTTCTCACTATTCCCCCCTTTAAGCTAACTCCATCATACACACACACATTCAATGGTATTTACTGAGCTATTCCTGTGTGCAAAGCACTGTTCTAAGTGCTTGGGAGATTACAATACTACACAAGGCACCTATTCCCTCCCCACAATTAGTTCACAGCCACACAAACACACACTCAGTAACCTTCCCCTTTGGAGGACTGTGATACCCATGGCTCCTTCTTGACAGCAGGGCAAATCTGAGCAGTGACCTCTGTCCACATTAAAGAGATGGGCATCAGGGCTGGAGAGATGCTTTGTGCAGTTTCTTCAGAAGGAGTATTAGTCAGTTAGATTCTCCCCTTGGCCATCCTGCCTGAGCTGGGTGCTGCTTGGGGGTCGTGGCTGTAGGGCTTTGAGCAGACTGGACATGCAATGGGGGAGTGGGGACGTGGGACGATCTTCAGGATTCACTCAGGCCTCCTCTGGGGATGGGCACAAGAACCTTGGTTTCATGGGAGTAAGGTGCACTGGAGCATCTTCTATGGTCCCAGCTGATGGACCGTGGCTCAGTGGAAAGAGCACGGGCTTGGGAGTCAGAGGTTATGGGTTCGAATCCCAGCTCTGCCACTTGTCAGCTGTGTGACTGTGGGGAAGTCACTTAACTTCTCTGTGCCTCAGTTACCTCATCTGTAAAATGGGGATTAGGCCTGTGAGCCTCAACGTGGGGCAACCTGATTACCCTATATCTACCCCAGCGCTTAGAACAGTGCTCTGCACATAGTAAGTGCTTAACTAATACCAACATTATTATGTAGAGCTGTGGACCCTGGTCTTGAGGCACCAGCTTTCGTGATTCTGAGGGTCTGACCGGGACCTCATCTTTTGGAAGGAAAACCAGTGCTCAGAGCTGGGTGCATGGGTGTGTGGGAGAAGCACAAGATAATCTTGTCTTGCCAAAACTTTTTTATCACTCTTCCCCCGCTGCCCAACAAGTTTAGGTAGACACCCCAGACAACTGCTGCTAATTTGATTGCCACACTCTGCCCTACTAACACTTGCCCATCCCCTCCTCAGATTCCCAGAAGGGGCTTGTTCTCCCCTGGAGACTGGAGGTCCAGAATGACACGATATAGAATTCAGTTCCTAGTAAAAAACTGGCTTTGTCCTCGCATCTGCTGACTTGATCTCAGCTAGGAACCTATAAAACGCTATTTCTCAGTGAGGAATAGGATGGACACATTGATTGCTACATGGTCCTTCTCCTGACCTAGATGTCCAGAAGCTACCACTGTCAGTCACAGAAGGGATCCTTCTCTGGGGGAACTGTGGGCACATGGAGGTTTGACCCAGCTATAGTAAGGCCCTGAGTATTCTCAGACCCACAGTCAAGTCAGACAGGACCAGTTCCCGGCAGAGAGCCCTGGCCCCTGTTCCCCAAACTGATCTCTGTGCTAGTGGCAGCCCTCTCCTCACTATTCTTTCCCCTACCCCACAGTCTCTCATACTTACATGACCTTCCCTTTGTAGGGGAAGCAAGGCCTTCTCAATGCAGGGGCTAGTCTAGGAATTGACCTCCATGAACCCACACTTCAGTGAGACAGTCCTCCAGGCCGAGGAGATACACTGAACAGTGTCTGTGGAGAGAGTAATAGTTGGACAGTCTAAGCTTGATCATCTTGTGCACTGCTGGGGGATGAGAGGGGAGAAAGAGAAGGACTCATGACTCACCACCAGCTTCTGCAGTAATCCTCATCTAGAGCTGTGGAACTGATCTGGAGAGATGTCAGACTGTAAGCCCCTCAAAGGGCAGGGACTCTATCTGTTACCGATTTGTACATTCCAAGCACTTAGTACAGTGCTCGGCACATAGTAAGCACTCAATAAATACTATTGAATGAATGAATGGCATGATTATTGATCCCAAGGTCCTGGGCCTCCCATCCTGCCCTCTGGAAAAAGCTGAGAACTCTGTTTGTTACCAGACATTTCAGTCTCGGGCCTGGAGGAAGAAACCCAACAGTATTGGAGAAGTGATGGGTTGGGGGTTTTAGACAACGTAGTTTGGAGCGAATACTAGTTTCCCCATCCCCTAAAACACTGACCCTAATGCCAAGAGAGGATGTAGACAGTTTTAGTAGTTGACTGCTGAAATGTCCTATTCCTATTAAAACTTGCCCAAGATCCCCTTCACCCCCAGATCCCCAATTCTGTTATGCCAGGAACTCCAGTCCCCTCTAGACTGTAAGCTTGTTACTGTCCCAAGCCCTTACTACAGGGCTGTGCACACAGGAGGCACTCCATCAATCCAATTGATTGATTGAAGGTGCAGAACTGCTTGCACACTGGATATAATTTGGTTTCTGGTACAATACTTGTCTTCTGTCCTCCCAGCCCATAACCCTGTTGAATACCTCTCAGGCAGGAATCTGCACAATTCTGCTTTCAGAGAGAAATAGGGTAGAGACAATGATAGACAGTCTGACCTCCTCCTGACGTTAGACCCCACCAGCTTCTTCACTGAGCCCAAAAGGGTCCCATCTCTGGAGAGTGAGGCTGTGCAGTGACCCTGCAGACAGGAGTATAGTCCCAGGGAGGCTTGATCCGTCTATAGAATTAAGGGCCTTGGGTCTTCTCAGTCCCAGGCAAATCAGACAGAACTAGCTTCCTGCACAGGGCCCAGGCCCCTGTTCTCCCATGAGTGGCAGCTGCCCCATCACTCTTCTTCCCCCTTATTTCACACACACACACACACACACACACACGCACACACACACACGTGAGTGGCTTAGTAGAAAGAGCCCGGGCTTGGGAGTCAGGGTGGTAGGTTCAATGGGTTCTGCCACTTGTCAGCTGTGTGACCTTGGGCAAGTCTCTCTGCCTCAGTTACCTCATCTGTAAAATGGGGAGGAAGACTGTGAGCCCCCCATGGGACAACCTGATTACCTTGTATCTACCTCAGTGCTTAGAACAGTGCTTGGCACATAGTAAGCACTTA
This sequence comes from Ornithorhynchus anatinus, assembly GCF_004115215.2. Lineage (NCBI taxonomy): Eukaryota > Metazoa > Chordata > Mammalia > Monotremata > Ornithorhynchidae > Ornithorhynchus > Ornithorhynchus anatinus. Next base: position 642,900 of record NW_024396937.1, on the reverse strand, counting down.
ACATACCAACATTATTATTATTATTTTTCTCATTGGGATAGCAATGCAGCCCACTCAGTAAGGGGGAAAATCTGGGAGTTGACTCTGCCCACAGCATAAAAGAAGCAGCATGGCTCAGTGGAAAGAGCATGGACTTGGGAGTCAGAGGTCATGGGTTAGAATCCCGGCTCTGCCACTTGTCAGCTGTGTGACTGTGGGCAAGTCACTCAACTTCTCTGTGCCTCAGTCACCTCATCTGTAAAATGGGGATTAAGACTGTGAGCCTCATGTGGAACAACCTGATTACCCTGTATCTACCCCAGCGCTTAGAACAGTACTCTGCACATAGTAAGCGCTTAACAAATACCAACATTATTATCATTATTATTATTATTGACATGTTATAAGTGCTTAACAAATACCATCATTATTATTTTTAAGGGAGATGATCCTCGAGGCCAAGGAGAAGCACTGCAACTGCTCTGGAGAGATGCCTCTGGCCCCTGGACCCAGAACCACCCTCGGGATTGGAGCCGTGCCTTGGACCGCCGGTCCCCTTATTCCTGGCTGAATCCACCGCCACGTGGAATCGGGATCTCCACTCCCTTGGAGCCGTGCCTTGGACCGCCCGTCCCTTATTCCCGGCTAGCTCATTGGCTGCCGATCACTGACACAATTGCCCCGGGACCACCTATCCATTGGAGCCACACCTTGGACCACCGGTCCCCTTATTCCCGGCTGAATCTTTCTCCTCCACTCATCGCTGCGTGGGTTTGGGATCTCCCCCCCGCCCTTGGAGCCGCGCTATCAGACTTCAATGACCTGCTCCCAGGCTTGTGATCATCTCCCCAACCCGGACTTCTGCACCCACGCCCATGGACTCCAACACTGAGGATCACCCCACCCTCCCACGCCACCGCAGGCCCCACAGCCACCAGATCCACGAGTAGCTTCCAGATCTCCCCCTATCTTTCCCTGACCCTCCTACTCCCAACCCCGCCCCCCGATCTTGCACCCCCTCATAGCCCGTCCTGCTAGCAAACCCAGATCGTAGGACTCTGTTCTCCCCGGCACCGCCCCCACCCAGAGTTGTGGGACATTGTGCTCCCCCACCCCCAGCGTCGTGGAGCATTGTGCTTCCCTGCTCCTCCCACCCCTGGGCCTTGGGACACTGTGCTCCCCTGCCGCCCCCCCACCCCCGGGCAGTGGGACATTTCATCCCCAACCGCCCTCCCCCCCAGCCCTGCCCAGAAGTGGCCATCCTTTGGGAAGCCCTCACTCCCTCCTCCCCTGTGCTCTGGCCAGAGGTGATAGATTTCCCCCACCCCCCTTCCCCACCCCCATCCCCAGGCAACAATGCCCTTGTTCTCACTGTGTTACCTTAGCTGTTACCTGTACCCGCAACTACTCCTCTCCCCATGAGTTTCCCCTCCCCTATCCCTTACATCAACTCCACCCTTCCCCACATGGGACATCCTCAGTGTCCTCATCCTCATCCTCATCCTCCGCCACCTCAGATACATTTGGACCACGAGCCCCAGGACTCTCCTTGCTGCTAGCCTTTTGATTTTGATCCGATTGACCCTTAGTCAAGTCAATACTCGACCCTGGTCATCACCCGCTTAGTAATAATATCTTATTGTATCATGTTACTATATTACCGGTTTAGCATATTGTTAATTGTTCTCAGTACTGCCTCCTATCTGTCTGACCTCACCGTGTCCTTCCACTGCACTCCTCCCCACCAAACCCCCTCCTCCCACCCCCTCCCCTTCCCTCTTCCCTACCCACGCCCCGTCCCAGTCCTCCTGTCCCACCGCCACCCCTCATCCCCCTCTCCCCGCCCAAGGCCCCACCATCTCATTCCCATCCAAGCCCTCCCCTCCCCCCACTACCCCCCCCCACTCCCCTGCACCCACAGCTACTGTCAAGTGTGGCCTTTGGAATCCCTGCTCCATTACAGGTAAACTACCTTTCATCCTTGACCTTTTCCTTTCCCGCTCTCTCCTCCTCCTCGCCCTTATGGAGACCTGGCTCACTCCTGAAGACACGGTCTCTTCTGCTGCTCTCTGCAGCGGAGGCTTCTCCTCCCACTCCCCCAGACTCACCGGAAATGGAGGAGGCATCGGCTTCCTTCTCTCACCCCGATGCCACTTCCACACTATCCCTCCTCCCCCTTCCCTCTCCTTCCCCTCCTTTGAAGCCCATATCATTTGCCTCTACCACCCCCTCCAGATTCTTGTAGCCATCATCTACCGCCCTCCTGGTCCCACATCCAACTTCTTCAACCACCTTGACCCCTTTCTCACCTTCCTTCTCTCCTTCTCTCTGCCCACTCTGATCGTCAGAGACTTCAACACCCACATGGATGTACCCGGTGACTCCTCTGCTGCCTGCCTGGTATTGCTCCTCGACTCTGCCAACCTCCTTCTCCACCACACCTCGCCCACTCACCAAGTCGGGCACACCCTTGATCTCGTCATCTCCTACCGCTGCACTATCTCCTCCCTCACCAACTCTGAAATCCCTCTCTTGGACCATAACCTTCTCACCTGCCTCCTCTCTCATACTCTCCCTGCAAATCTGTATTACTCCCTCACAGAGACCTCCGCTCTCTTGATCCCATCCATCTCTCCAAAAGCATCTCTCCCCACCTTGCCTCCCTATCCTCTCTTCCCACTATTGATGATCAGGTTACCGCTCTCAACTCCACCCTCTCTACTCATCTACTAGCGAAGCAGTGTGGCTCAGTGGAAAGAGCCTGGGCTTTGGAGTCAGAGATCCTGAGTTCGAATCCCAGCTCTGCCACTTGTCAGCTGTGTGACTGTGGGCAAGTCACTTCACTTCTCTGTGCCTCAGTTACCTCATCTGTAAAATGGGAATTAAGACTGTGAGCCCCACGTGGGACAACCTGAATCTGTAAAATGGGGATTAAGACTGTGAGCCCCACGTGGGACAACCTGATTCCCCTGTGTCTACCCCAGCGCTTAGAACAGTGCTCGGCACATAGTAAGCGCTTAACAAATACCAACATTATTATTATTATTATTATCTCAACTCACTCGCCCCCCTTTCCCTCCGCCGCTCTCGCTCCACTAACCCGCAACCCTGGGTCTCTGCCTCTATCCGCCTCCTTCGCTGTTATGCTCGAGCTGCTGAGCACTTCTGGTGAAGATCCAAGCACCAAGCCAACCTTATCCATTTCAAATTTACCCTTTCCTGCCTTAACTCTGCCCTGTCCTCCACCAGGCAAAACTACTTTTCTTCCCTCATTGATGCCCATGCCCGTCACCCCTGCCAATTGTTCCGGACTTTTAATTCTCTCCTCAGGCCCCCTGTTCCGCCCCCCCCCCCCCCGCCACATCCCTCACCCCCAACAATCTGGCCACCTACTTCATCACAAAAATTAACCCAATCAGGTCTGAGCTTCCCAAAGTCACCCCTCCCCATTCTGCCTCCCCCCGCAACCCTCTTCCCTACTTTCCCATCCTTCCCTGCAGTATCCTCAGAGTAGATCTCCTCCCTCCTCGCAAGTGCCACCCCTTCCACCTGTCCTTCGGACCCCATTCCCGCTCACCTTATAAAAACCATCACCTCTTCCCTCCTCCCCTCCTTAACTTTTATCTTTAACCACTCACTCTCCAATGGCTTCTTCCCCTCTGCCTTCAAACATGCCCATGTCTCCCCCATCCTAAAAAAACCCTCTCTCGACCCCACTTTCCCTTCCAGTTATCGCCCTATCTCCCTCCTACCCTTCCTTTCCAAACTCCTAGAATGAGTCGTCTACACTCGCTGCTTTGAATTCCTCAACTCCAACTCTCTCCTGGACCCCCTCCAATCTAGCTTCCGTCCCCTTCACTCTACCGAGACTGCTCTCTCAAAGGTCACCCATGACCTCTTTCTTGCTAAATCCAATGTCTCCTACTCTATCCTAATCCTCCTCGACTTCTCAGCTGCCTTTGACACTGTCAACCATCCCCTTCTCCGCCACAACTTATCTCACCTTGGCTTCACGGACTCGGTCCTCTCCTGGTTCTCCTTTTATCTTTCTGGCCGTTCATTGTCGGTCTCCTTCACGGGCTCCTCCTCCCCTTCCCATCCTCTAACTGTAGGGGTTCCTCAAGCGTCAGTTCTTGGCCCTCTTCTGTTCTCCATCTACACTCAGTCCCTTGGTTCACTCCCACGGCTTCAACTATCATCTCTATGCAGATGACACACAAATCTACCTCTCCTCCCCTGTTCTCTCCCCCTCTCTTCAGGCTCTTATCTCCTCTGCCTCCAGGACGTCTCCACCTGGATGTCTGCCCACCACCTAAAACTCAACATGTCCAAAGCTGAGCTCCTTATCTTCCCTCCCAAGCCCTGTCCTCTTCCTGACTTCCCTGTAACTGTGGATGGTACGACCATCCTTCCCGTCAAGTCCACAACCTTTGTGTCATCTTTTGACTCAGCTTTCTCATTCACCCCACACATCCAATCCGTCACCAATGGCTGCCAGTCTCATCTTTACAATATTGCTGAGATCCTCCCTTTCCTTTTCATCCAAACAGCTATCTTACTGGTACAAGCTCTCATAATATCCCGGCTGGATTATTGTGTCAGCCTTCTCCCTGACACAATAATCTCCCTTCCTCCTGTCTCTCCCCACTCCATTCTATTCTTCATTCCGCTGCCCAGATCATCATGCAGAAACGCTCTGGGCATGTCACTCCCCTCCTTAAAAACCTCCAGTGGTTACCTATAAACCTCCACATGAAACCAAAGCTTCTCACTCTGGGCTTCAAGGCTCTCCATCACCTTGCCCCCTCTTACCTCACCTTCCTTCTCTCCTTCTACAGCCCAGCCCGCACACTCCGTTCCTCTGCTGCTCACCTCCTCACGGGCCCCTGTTAGCACCTGTCCCGCCGTCGACCCCTGGCCCACGTCCTACCGCTGTCTTGGAATGCTTTCCCTCCTCACCTCTGCCAAACTCTCTTCCCCTCTTCAAAGCCCTACTGAGAGCTCACCTCCTCCAAGAGGTCTTCCCAGACTGAGCTTCCCCTTTTCCCTCTGCTCCCTCTGCTCCCTTTCTGCCCCCCTTCCGAACTCTGCTCCCTCTCCCTTCCCCCCTTCACCTTCCCTCAGCTAAGCCCCCTTTCCCCCCTTTCCCTCTGCTCCTCCCCCTCTCCACTCCCCTCCCCTCAGCACTGTGCTCATTTGTATATATTTTTATTACCCTATTTATTTTGTTAATGAGGTGTACATCCCCTTGATTCTATTTATCGTGATTAAGTTGTCTTGTTTTTGTCTGTCTCCCCCGATTAGACGGTAAGCCTGTCAATGGGCAGGGATTGTCTCTGTTGCCGAATTGTACATTCCAAGCGCTTAGTACAGTGCTCTGCACATAGTAAGCGCTCAATAAATACTATTGAATGAATGAATGAAAGAGCAGCAGCCTGCCCCCTTGTGGCACTAATAAGCTGAGAGAAGCAGCGTGGCGCAGTGGAAAGAGCACGGGCTTTGGAGTCAGGGCTCATGAGTTCGAATCCTAGCTCTGCCACTTGTCAGCTGTGTGACTGTGGGCAAGTCACTTAACTTCTCCGTGCCTCAGTTCCCTCATCTGTAAAATGGGGATTAAGACTGTGAGCCCCACGTGGGACAACCTGATTCCTCTGTGTCTACCCCAGCGCTTAGAACAGTGCTCTGCACATAGTAAGCGCTTAACAAATACGAACATTATTATTATGGAGAAGCAGCGTGGCTCAGTGGAAAGAGCACGGGCTTTGGAGTCAGGGCTCATGAGTTCGAATCCCAGCTCTGCCACTTGTCAGCTGTGTGACTGTGGGCAAGTCACTTAACTTCTCTGTGCCTCAGTTCCCTCATCTGTAAAATGGGGATTAAGACTGTGAACCCCACGTGGGACAACCTGATTCCCCTGTGTCTACCCCAGCGCTTAGAACAGTGCTTGGCACATAGTAAGCGCTTAACAAATACCAACACTATTATTATTATTATTATTAGTATTCGGGGCAGCTGCACCTCTCTATCGCCACCTAGTGGCAACAAGCGTTGGTTTAGGAGGCTGCCCTTCTCAATAGCCCAATGGTGGTACTAGCTACCGTTCTGTGAGGCTTCGCCTCTCTATCAAACCCCGGTGGCACTGATTTTTTTAAGGTGTTTGTGAAGCATGTACTCTATGCCAGGCACTGTACTAAGCGCTGGGATAGAGAAGCTCATCAGTTTGGACAGAGTCCACTTCCCACATGGGACTCACAAGTCTTACTTCCCATTTTAGAAATGAGGTATCTGAGGCTCAGAGAAATAAGATGGCTTGCCCAAGGTCACCCAGCAGACAAGTGGTCGAGGCTTAATTAGGAGTCCGATCTTTCTGACGCGCAGGCCCGGGAGGTAGCCATTAGGCGGCGCTGCTTCTCTTCCAGATGCTGATTCTGGGTGGCCGCGCCTCTCTATCTCCACCTGGTGGCACTTTGCTTCAACAGCACCAGCTTTACTCCCTAGTCCTCCACCTCGTCTCTGTCGCCTCCGACTCCTTGCCCCAGCCCTCCCCCTGTTCTGGAACGCCCTCCTCGCTCCACATAGGCCAGACCTCCACTCTCCCCGTCTTCAAAGCACTATTAAGGTGGCAACTCCGCCAAGAGGCCTTCTCCGATTAAGCCCTCTTTCCCCATTCCCGCTTCTTCGCCCTCCTGCATCGTCTACACCCTTGCATCTTGTGACCTTTGGACATTCGCTGATTTCCCTGCAGCATTTATGTGCCTATCTGTAAACTGTACACTTTTTGTATAGAAATGCAGTGGTTATGAGCACAGAGGGGGGTAGTTAATAATAATAATGTATTACATGTATTGTAATAATAATAAATAGTAATTGTGGTACTTCTTTAGCATTTAAAATATGCCAAGCAATGTACTAAGCGTTGGGATAGATATAAGAAAATTGGGTTGGAAGCAGTCCTTAGGCCACGTGGAGCTCACAGTCTCAATCCCCATTATAGAGATTAGGTAACTAGACAAAGAGGAGCGACGTGATTTACCCAAGGCCAAACAGCAGACAAATGGTGGAGACAGGATTAGAACCCATTACCTTCTGACTCCCAGGCCCATGCTCTATGCACTAAAGAGAGAAGGTGATGAAAACATACTGGTAATTATTGAGCATTTACTGTGTGCAAAGCATGATAGGATATGCTGGGAGAGTACAATACTGAGTTATTATTACGGTATTTATTATGCACTTACTACATGCCAAGCACTGTTCAAAGCACTGGGGTAGACACGGGATAATCAGATTGACCCACGTGGGACTCACATTCCTAATCCCTTTTTTACAGATGAAGTAATTGAAGCACAGGGAAGTTAAGTGAGTTACCCAAGGTCACACAGCAGATAAATAGCGGAGCCAGAATTAGAACCCACGTCCTCTGACTCCCAAGCCCATGCTCTTGACACTAGGCCATGTTGTTGTGGGTAGGGAATGTGTCTGTTCTAGTGAACTCTACAAGTGCTTAGTACAGTCCACTTCACACAGTAAGCACTCCATCAATCTGACTGATTGATTGAAGGTGCAGAACCGCATGCTGGATAGAATTCAATTTCTACTCTAATGTTTGCCTTCTGTCCTCCCAGCCCACACTCTTGATGACTTGAGCTCAGGCAGGAGTCTGCACAACTCTGCTTCTCAGAGAGAAATAGGGTAGAGACACTAATAGATACCCCATCCTCCTGACAATGGATCCCACAAGCTTCTGTGTTGAGCCCAGACAGATCCCTTCTCTGAGAACTGAGGTTGTGCAGTGACCCTGCAATCAGGACTATAGTTCCAGGGAGGCTTGATATGTCTTTAGAATTAAGGAGCCTGGGTCTTCTCCCATTGCTGCTCCTTCGCCCTTCTGCATTGTCAGTGCAGTGCTCTGCACTGTCAGACAAGTCAGACAGCTAGTTTCCTTCACAGAGCCCAGGCCCCATTCTCCCATGAGTGGTAGCTGCCTCATATCACTCTTCTTCCCCCCATTATTCACACACACACACACACACACACACACACACACCCTTTCTCTTTGGGCTAGCAGCTCTGGAGAGATGCCCCTGGCCCCTGGAACCAGAACCACTCTCGGATCTGAGAGCAGCAGCCTGCCCCCTTGTGGCACTAATAGGAATTCTGGGTGGCTGCTTCTCTCTATCGCCCCCTAGGGACAGCAGGCTCCCTGGGGGTACTAGGTATCCTTCAAGTGGAGCTGTCCCTCTGTCTCTCCCCCTGGCCGGACCCATCATTATACTGGGAGGCTGTGCCTCTCTATCGCCTCCTGGTGGCAGGATAGTATGGTACTGCAGTAAGCTTGTTGTGTGAAGCTGTGCTTCTCTATCATCCCCTCGTGGCAGTAGGCATCGGTCTGGGTAGCTGCGCCTCTCTATCGCCCCCTAGTGGTCTCCAGGGAGGAGAATTAACCTGCTTGCTTGTGGGGGGCTTAAGAACCACTTGGCATCCTGAAGGTCCCAACAATCCATTTTGTCCCACAGGGGTCTGAATTGCCCACGTAGGCTCCCAGGAGTCCCAGTAACCCACTTGGATGCCCAATAAGCCATCTGGGGCCCTGGGGCCTCGGATAACGCACTTAGCCTCCCTGGGGCCCAAATAACCCACTCGAGCCTATAGGGACCCCAGTAACTCACTTGAGCCCTTGGGGGACCCAACTTTGGTGCCCAGTGGCCTCAATACTCCATTTCACCCCCCAAGAGCCCCAATAATCCAGCCACCCCACCACCATCACCACAGGTGACATAACAACACACCTGGGTGCCTCAGGGGCCCCAGTGACTCACCTTGGCCCCTGAGGGTCTCAAAGACCCACTCCCCGCCCCCCCGTGGGGCATAATAAATCACGTGGGCCTCCAGGGGGGTAAAATAACCCACTTAAGCTCGCAGGGGGCATAATTACCCAGTTAAGCCCCCGGGGGTCCCAGTGACCCACTTGTGGCCCCATGAGCCCCAGCAATCAATACTCACTGTTGGTCTTTGGGCCTATCCATCATTTTTATTGAATGCTTATTGTGTGCAGAGCACTGAACAAAGCACTAGGGAGAGTACAGCATAACAAGCTTCTAGATTGTAAGCTCAGTGTGGGCAGGGATTGTCTCTATTGCTGAATTGTACTTTTCAAGAGCTTAGTACAATGCTCTGCACATAGTAAGCACACAATAAATACAGTCGAATGAATATAAATGAACGAAAATCATGCCACACTTTGCTTTCCCACAGTGAACTTAATGCTAGAGGGAGGAGGGAGACATTTCAATAAATTAATAAATAACAGAAATTTATAAGGTTTTGGTGAAAAGATAAAGAGCTCTGTTTTAGGTATACTGAGGCATGGAAGACTCCAGAGATGAGGGAGGTGTCAGAGGTGAAGGAGATCCACGCTGCACCATGAAGGTCCCCATGGTCGTGGTGTCTCCGAGTAGTCTGCGTCCAGTGGAACGGCCGGTGGGTGGTCGGTCTTGACCTAGTCAAGTCTTTGGGCACCTGACCTCTCCTCTCAGCTCCCTTGTGAACATGAGCAATGATTGGTCAAAAAGGATGATCCAAATAACAACCATGGTTTTAGGGTGGAGGGGCTAGAGCCCTCTATCCTGGCTAGTCTGAATCAGTGAAGTTAAGACAAGTCCTTCAGGAGATTGCAATTGTGCCGGGAAAACAGGTACCTCTCATATTCTAGGACTTCTTCCTACTGTGTCTAGGTACTTAAGGTTAGTGAATGCCCAAGTCTTTAAGCTATGAGATCATTGAAGTGACAGTTTGGGGCGGGGGTGGGGGGGCGAGGAATAGAGTGCACTGCCTCCTGGAGAAAATATCATCTCAGAAGAGCCTTAAAAATGGAAGGCAATGGTCTGCTGCATGAGAAGGTCGGGAGTCAAAGGAAAAAAGACTAAGCAGGAGGAGAGTGAGAGGGCATGAGAGTGTGAAAGAAAGAGAGAGGTCCAGTGTGTAGCTCACCTCAAGGGTGAAGTATGTGGACTGAGTTGTAGGGGGAGAAGAGTGAAGCCAGGTAGTGGGTATCTGTGGGACCACCTGAGGTCTAAGGGAGTGGGCACAGCACGAGAATAGAAGAGGATCCAACTTGGGGGCCACCCAGTGGTAAGAAGAGGGAAGCAGAGGAAGTGTCAGAGGAAGGACAAAAAAGAGAGGCCAGAGGAGAAAGGCCAGGAGGGGGCTGTGTTGGGGAAATTGAGAGTACCTAGTGTTCATGGGTGAAAACGGTGGCCCACAGTGAGAGAAGCAGCTGAGAGGTCGAGGAAGACAGGACAGAAGAGCATCCTGACAGATATGGGGAGGAAGAGGAAGGAGGAAGCAGCATGGCCTAGTGGACACAGCATGGACCTGGAAGTTAGAAGGACCTGGGTTCCAATCCCAACTCCTCCACTTGTCAACTGTGTGACCTTGGGCAAATCACTTCACTTCTCTGTGCCTGAGTTGCCTCATCTATAAAATGGGGATTAAGACCATGTACCTCATGTGGTAAAGGAACTCTCTCCAACCTGATCAGCTTGTGTCTACTCCAGCACATAGAACGGTGCTTGACACACAGTAAGCGCTTAAATGCCATCTTTATTCTTAGTGTTATTATAAAGAAGAGGAGCAGGCAGAGGAAGGGGAGCAGAAGGAGGGGGTACCTGGCAATCTATAGTCTCAAAGGAGTGGAGCTCTATTTGTGAGGGATTGAAGGGGTCTTCAAGTCCAGGATGAAGTATTAAGCAGCTTCTGTTTAGAAAGTAATAGCTGGTGAGATTTTTCCTCAAATCATCCCCCCAAGAAAGGGGAGAGAGAGGGGGGAAGGGAGATGGGGGGGAGTTGGGGGGTGAGGGACTGGGTGACAGAGAGGAGGACCCCATTACACACAACACCTTTGTGGGAGCAATGTGATCCACTGCTCCATGGCTCAGTGGTGGGGCAAATCTGAAAATTTATTTGCCTGTATCCATACTGCAAAAGGATGGTTCTCAAGTCCAGGATAAAGTGTTGAGCAGCCTCTGTTTAGAAAGTAATAGCCGATCAGATTTTCCCTCATGTCATCCTACCCAGAGGTGGGACAAAAGAGTCAGGGGACAAAGAGATGGGCTCATCACTCACACACACACACACACACACACACACACACACACACACACACACACACACAGAGTCAGTCTTGACACTGACCTCCCACTCCCCTGGGAGCACGCCCTAGCACAAATAGAAAGGTCCCTTCTGTGGGAGCTAGAGCTGCGCAAGGCAGTTCCAATGAAAGGACTTTTCTCTATGATGCTCTACCCTACTCTTCACACCAGCCCTCTCCCCACCTGAGACCCCCTTCCTGCCTCTCCTCCCCACTGCATATATCAGGCCCAAAGTGTCGGTATTCCTGAGTCCAGAGATATGCAGCACCTTTGAACGTTGGCCAGAAGTCAGAAGTACACTGCCTGAATCTACAGGTGCCCAGCTTGTATGCTTGACTCTCAATGCTGATTATCTACTGTGCCTCACTGTGCCTCTTACCACTGAAATCCATCTCCCATCCCCTAACTGTAGGGGTCCCTCAAGGGCCAGTTCTTGGTCCCCTTCTATTCTCCATCTATATTCACTTTCTTTGTGAATTCATTTGTTCCCACAGCTTCAACTATCATCTCTACGTGGATGATACCCAAATCTACATCTCCTCCCCTGTCTCTCTCCCTCCCTCCAGGCTTGCTTCTCCTTCTGCCTTCAGGACATCTCCACCTGGATTCCTCCCACCACCTAAAACTCAACATATCCAAGACTGAGCTCCTTATCTTCCCTGACTTTCCCGTCACTGTGGACAGCACTACCATCCTACCAAGGATGTCTATCAAGCCCGCAACCTTGGTGTCATCTTTGACTCTGCTCTCTCATTCACCCCACATAGCCAATCCGACACCAAAACCTGCCAGTCTCACCTTCACAACATCACCAAGATTTGCCCTTTCCTCTCCATCCAAACCGCTACCATGTTAGTGTAATCGCTCATCATATTCCGACTGGATTACTGCATCAGCATTCTTGCTGATCTCCCAACCTCCTGTCTCTCCCCACTTCAGTCTATACTCTGAACCACTCTGCTGCCTGGAAATGAATCTCCAGTGGTTGCCTATCAACCTCCATATCAAGGAAAAACTCACTATTGGCTTCAAAGCTCTCCATCACCTTGCCCCCTCTGAGCTCACCTCCTTTCTCTCTTTCTACATCCCAATCTGCACACTCTGCTCCTCTAGTGCTAACTAACCTTCTCATTGTGCCTCATTCTCACCTGTCCTGCTGTTGACCCCTGACCCACATCCTACCTCTGGCCTGGAACGCCCTCCCTCCTCAAATCTGCCAAATAATCACACGTGCCCCCCTCAAAACCCTATTGAAAGTTCATCTCCTCCAGGAGGCCTTCCCAGACTTTTCCTCTACTCCTCCTCCTCTCCCCTCCTTCTGCTCTACTCTCTTCCCTACCCCAAAGCACTTGTGTATATATACATATATATATATATATTTATAATTCTATTTATTTTTATTAATGATGTGTATATGCTTATAATTCTATTTATTTATATTGATGCTATTGATGCCTGTTTACTTCTTTTGATATCTCTCTCCCCCTTTCTAGACAGTATGCCTGTTGTGGGCAGGGATTGTCTATTTTTTTTTGCTGAATTGTACTTTCCAAGCTCTTAGTACAGTGCTCTGCACAAAGTAAGCGCTCAGTAAATGCGATTGAATGAATGAATGAACGAATCTCTTACTAAAATCCCCATAACAAATTCTCATCAGAGGATGAAGTAGACAGTAGTAACCCCTGCCTTATTCCTGACATAGCACCACCTAAATGGCTTCCCCAGAAGCCACTGTCAGACACAGAGGAGTCCCTTCTGTGGGGAATGAGGCTATGCAGGGGTACTCTCAAGGCAAGATTTTGACCTGTCGAGAGAATTAAGGGCCCTGGGTCTTCAGTCCCACCATCAAGTCAAAAAGCACCAGCGCCCTGCACAGACACCCAAACCCCATTTCCAGGACCAGCTTCTGTGTCCACAGGGGCAACCACTGTTTTATGCACCCACCCAGCTAGTCGCCCCCACCCCCCATCAGCCTGGTTCAGTGCAAAGAGCACAGGCTTGGGAGTCAGAGGTCATGGGTTTGAATCCCGGCTCTGCCACTTGTCAGCTGTGTGACCTTGGGCAAGTCACTTCACTTCTTTGTGCCTCAGTTACCTCATCTGTAAAATGGGAATTAAGACTGTGAGCCTCACGTGGGACAATCTGATTACCCTGTACATGTGCTCTGCACATAGTAAGTGCTTAACAAATACCAACATTATTATTATTATTAATAGTAGGTTCCCCTCTACAGTGAAGCTCTTTAAAGACAGGGAACATGTCTGCTAATTCTGTTATATTGTACTGTCCCAAGGGCTAGTACACTGTTCTGCAGCATATTAAATGCTGAATAAATTCATTTGACTGATTGACAGAGTGGCTGTTTCACGTCTGCTAGGGGCCCTTGGGAAGTGCTCAAAAGACACCTTTCTGGAAGAGTACTCTTGACTTCGGGTGTGATCAGCATGGAGAACTCACTGGATGAGAGTGCAGGCAGGCCTGGTCTCACGGAGGTATTCATTCGTTCATTTAAGCAGCATGGCTCAGTGGAAAGAGCATGGGCTTGGGAGTCAGAGGTCATGGGTTCAAATCCCAGCTCTGCCACTTGTCAGCTGTGTGACTGTGGGCAAGTCACTTAACTTCTCTGTGCCTCAGTTCCCTCATCTGTAAAATGGGGATTAACTGTGAGCCCCACGTGGGACAACCTGATTCCCCTGTGTTTACCCCAGCGCTTAGAACAGTGCTCGGCACATAGTAAGCGCTTAACAAATACCAACATTATTATTATTATTATAAGTCACTTAACTTCTCTGTGCCTCAGTTACCACCTCTGTAAAATGGGGATTAAGACCGTGAGCCTCATGTGGGACAACCTGATTACCCTGTATCTACCACAGCACTTAGAACAGTGCTCTGCACATAGTAAGCGCTTAACAAATACCAACATTATTATTATTATAAATTGAGCAGTTACTGTGTGCAGAGCACTGTACTATGTACTTGGGAAAGTACAATATAATAATAAACTGACACATTCCGTACCCACAGAGAGCTTAGAGTCCAGAAGGGGGATAGACATTCTACTGTCTACTACTGCTACTGAAGGCTACTGTGTCAGCCTTCTCTCTGACCTCCCCTCCTCCTCTCTCGCCCCGCTCCAGTCTATTCTTCACTCCGCTGCCCGGCTCATCTTCCTGCAGAAACGATCTGGGCATGTCACTCCCCTTCTTAAACACCTCCAGTGGTTGCCTATTAACCTCCGCTCCAAACAAAAACTCCTCACTCTAGGCTTCAAGGCTCTACATCACCTTGCCCCTTCCTACCTCTCCTCCCTTCTCTCTTTCTACCGCCCACCCTGCACGCTCCGCTCCTCTGCCGCCCACCTCCTCACCGTCCCTCGGTCTCGCCTATCCTGCCGTCGACCCCTGGGCCACGTCCTCCCGCGGTCCTGGAACGCCCTCCCTCCTCACCTCCGCCAAACTGATTCTCTTCCCCTCTTCAAAACCCTACTTAAAACTCACCTCCTCCAAGAGGCCTTCCCAGACTGAGCTCCTCTTCTCCCTCTACTCCCTCTACCACCCCCCCTTCACCTCTCCGCAGCTAAACCCTCTTTTCCCCCTTTCCCTCTGCTCCTCCCCCTCTCCCTTCCCATCCCCTCAGCACTGTACTCGTCCGCTCAACTGTATATATTTCCATTACCCTATTTATTTTGTTAATGAATTGTACATTGCCTTCATTCTATTTAGTTGCCATTGTTTTTACGAGATGTTCTTCCCCTTGACTCTATCTATTGCCATTGTTCTTGTCTGTCTATCTCCCCCGATTAGACTGTAAGCCCGTCAAACGGCAGGGACTGTCTCTATCTGTTGCCGACTTGTTCATTCCAAGCGCTTAGTACAGTGCTCTGCACATAGTAAGCGCTCAATAAATACTATTGAATGAATGAATGAACATTAATATAAATACATAACTACAGCTATGGATATAAGTGCTGTGGGGCTGGAAGGGGGTGATGCATGAAGGGAGCATGTCCCCCCAGCTTTTGCCTTCCTGGCCTGTCTGCCCAGCCTTTGCTTTCCAGGCCTGGTCCCAAACCCTTCTCGTTCCAGTTTTGGCCCCCCGCCTTTGCCCTCCAATCCTGGCCCCGAGTGCTTCTCATTCTAGTTTAGCCCCATCAGCCTTTGCCTTCGAGGCCTGGCCCCAAAGCCTTTGCTTTCGAGGCCTGGCCCCAAACCCTTCTCGTTCCAGTTTTGGCCCCCCATAAATTTGCATTCCAGGTCTGGCACAGAAAGCTTCTCGTTCCTATTTTGCACCCCCAGCCTTTGCCTTCCAGGCCTGGCTCCAAACCCTTCTCTTTCCAGTTTTGGCCCCCCAGCCTTTCCTTCCAGGCGTGGCCCCCCCAGCCTTTGCCTACCTGGCCTGGCCCCGAACCCTTCTAGTCCAGTTTTTCCCCCCCAGGCTTTGCTTTCCAGGCCTGGCCCCCCAGCCTTTGCCTTACAGGCCTGGCTATGAACCCTTCTTTTTCCAGTTTTGCCCCCACAGCCTTTGCCTTTCAGGCCTGGCCCCACTCCATTCTCCTTCCTTTTTTGGCCTCCACCCTTGGCCTTCCAGGCCTGGCTCCCAACACATCTCTTTCGATTTTTGGCCCCCAGCCTTTGTCTTTCAGGCCTGGCTCCCAACACATCTCTTTCCATTTTTGGCCCCCAGCCTTTGTCTTCCAGACCTTGCCCCAGACATTTTTCATTCCAGGTTGGCCCCCCAGCCTTTACCTTCCTGGCCTGGCCCCAAACTTTCTCCTCCCAGTTTTGGCCTGCCAGCCTTTGCCGCCCAGGCTTGGCCCCGAACATTTCTCATTCCAATTTTGACCACCTAGCCTTTGCTTCCAGGGCTGGGCCCGAACCCCTTCTCTTTCCAATTTTGGCTCTCCAGTCTTTGCCTTCCAGACCTGGTCCTGAACCCTTCTCATTCCAGTTTGGGCCCCCTAGCCTTTGCCTTTCAGGCCTGGCCCTCAACCTTTGCTTTCCAGGACCTGCCCCAAACACTTTTCGTTCCAGGTTGGCCCCCCAGCCTTTACTTTCCAGGCCTGGCCCCAAACCTTCTCGTTCTTGTTTTAGCCCCCCAGCCTTTGCCATCCTGGCCCCGAGCACTTCTTGTTCCAGATCTGCCCCCCCAGCCTTTGCATTTCTGGCCTGGTCCCGAACTCTTCTCTTTCCACTTTTGGCCCCACAGCTTTTGCCTTCCAGGCCTGGCCCCAAAACCTGATCGTTCCAGTTTTGGCCCCCGAGCCTTTGCCTTCTGATCCTTGTCCCGAGCGCTTCTCGTTCCAGTTTAAGCCCAGAAGCCCAAACCCTCCTTGTCCCAGTTTAGGCCCCCCAGCCTTTGCCTTCCTGGCCCAGCCCCGAACACTTCTTGTTACAATTTTGGCCCCCCAGCCTTTGCTTTCCAGGTCTGGCCCCCCAGTCTTTGCCTTCCTGGCCTGGCCCCGGACACTTCTCGTTACAATTTTGGCCCCCCAGCCTTTGCTTTCCAGATCTGGCCCCCCAGCCTTTGCTTTCCAGATCTGGCCCCCCAGCCTTTGCCTTCCTGGACTGGCCCCGGACACGTCTCGTAACAATTTTGGCCCCCCAGCCTTTGCCTTCCAGGTCTGGCCCGAAACCCTTATCGTTCAAGTCTTGCCCTCCAGCCTTAGGCTTCCAGTCCTGGTCCCAAGTGCTTCTCGTTCCAGTTAGGCCCACCAGCCTTTGCCTTAGCGGTCTTGACCCCAGCCTTTGCCTTCCAGGCCTGGACCCAAACACTTCTTGTTTCAGCTGTGGCGCAAATGACTTTGACGTCCTGGCCTGGCCCTGAATGTTTCTCATTCCAGTTTTGGTCCCCCAGCCTTGCTTTACCAGGCCTGGGCCCAAACCCTACTCGTTCCAGTTTTGGCCCCCCAGCCTTTGCCTACCTGGCCTGGCCCCGAACCCTTCTAGTCCAGTTTTGTCCCCCTAGGCTTTGCTTTCCAGTACTGGGTCAGAAGCCTTCTCATTCCAGTTTAGGCCCACCAGCCTTTGCCTTACAGATCTAGTACCCAAGACTTTTCCTTCTAGGCCTGGCCCCAAACCCTTCTCATACCAGTTTTGGCCCCCAGCCTTTGATTACCTGGCCTGGTTCCGAGTGCTTCTCGTTCCAGTTAGGCCCACTAACCTTTGCTTTAGAGGTCTGGTCCCCCAGCCTTTGCTTTCCAGGCTTGGCCCCGAACCCTTCTCATTCCAGTTTTGGCTTCAACAACTTTGACTTCCTGGCCTGGCCCCGAATGCTTCTTGGTCCAGTTTTGGCCTGCAGCCTTTGCCTGCCAGGCCTGGCCCTGAACGTTTTCATTCCAATTTAGACCCACCAGCCTTTGCCTTCCTGGCCTGGGCCTGAATCATTCTCGTTCCAGTTCTGGCCCCCCAAACCTTTGCCTTCCTGGCCTGGCCCTGAACCCTTTTCTTTTCAGTTTTGGCTCCCCAGCCTTTGCCTCCCAGGCCTGGCCACGAACTCTTCTCGTTCCAGTTTTGGCCCCCAAGCCGTTGCCTGCCCAGACTGGCCACAAACCCTTATTGTTCCAGTTTTGGCCCCTTGAGCTTTTGCCTTCAGGTCCTGGCCCCGAGTGCTTCTTGTTCTAGTTTAGGCCCAGAAGCCTTTGCCTTACAGGTCTGGTGCCCCAGCCTTTGCCTTACAGATCTGGTGCCCCAGCCTTTGCCTTCCAGGCCTGGCCCCGAACACTTCTTGTCCCAATTTTGGCCCACCAGCTGTTGCCTTCCAGGCCTGACCCCAAGCACTTATCATTCCAGTCTTGCCTCCCAGCCTTTGGCTTCCAGTCCTGCTCCCAAGTGCTTCTTGTTCTAGTCTAGGCCCACCAGTCTTTGCCTTTCTGGGCTGGCACCAAACTCTTGTTCTAGTTTTGCCTCCCCAGTCTTTGTCTTCAAGACTTGGCCACAAACCCTTCTCTTTCCACTTTTGACTCCACAGCCACTGCCTTTCAGCCTAGGCCCAAACCCTTCTCGTTCCAGTTTTGACCCCCCCAGCCTTTGCCTTCCAGGCCTGGCCCCTAACGCTTCTGGTTCCTATTTTGCTCCTCCAGCCTTTGCCATTCATGCCTGGCCCTGAACCTTTCTCATTCCAGTTTAGGCCCACCAGCCTTTGCCTTACAGGCCTGGCTCCCCGTCTTTTGCCTTCTAGGCCTCGCCCTGAACCCTTCTCGTTTCAGTTTTGGCCCCCCAGCCTTTGCCTTCCTGTCCTGTCTCCCCATCCTTTGCTTTACAGGACTGATCACGAACCCTTCTCATTCCAGTTTTGGCCCCCCAGACTTTTCCTTCTAGGCCTGGCCTGAAACCTTCCTGTTCCATTTCTGGGCCCCCAGCCTTTGCCTTCTAGGCCTGGTCCCTAACCCTTCTTGTTCCAGTTCTGGCCCCTCAAACTGCCTTCCATGCCTGGCCCCGAACTCTTCTTGTAGTTTTGACCCCCCCAGCCTTTGCCTTCCAGGCCTGGCCCCAAACCCTTCTAATTCCATTTTTGACCCCCAAGTATTTGCATTCCAGGCCTGGTCCTGAACCCTTCTCGTTCCAGTTTAGGCCCAGAAGCCATTGCCTTACATATCTGGTCCCCCAGCCTTTGCCCTCTAGGAATGGCCCCAAACCCTTCTTGTCCCAGTTTTGGCACACCAGCCTTTGCCTTCCAGGCCTAGCCCCAAACTCTTAACGTTCCAATCTTGCCCCCTTGCCTTTGGCTTCCAGTCCTGCTCCGGAGCACTTCTCATTCCAATTTAGGCCCACCAGCCTTTGTCTTACAGGTCTGGCCCCCAGCCTTTGCCTTTCTGGCCTGGCACCGAAACCTTCTTCCATTTTTGTCCCCCCAGCGATTCTCTTTCCAGTTTTGGCCTCTCAGCCTTTGTCTTCCAGTCCTGGCCCCGAACCCTTATCGTTCTAGTTTTGGCCCCCAACCTTTGCCATCCAGTCCTGGCCCCAAACACTTCTCGTTCCAGTTTAGGCCTACCAGCTTTTACCTTACAAGTCTGGTCCCCCAGCCTATCCCTTATGGGCCTGGCCCCGAACACTTCTCGTTTCAGTTTTGGCCCCCCAGCCTTTGCCTTACAGGTATAGTCCACCAGTCCTTGCCTTCTAGGACTGGCTCTGAACACTTCTCATTCCAGTTTTAGCCCCCCAGCCTTTACCATCCTGGCCTGGGCCTGTACCCTTCTAGTTCCAGGTCTGCCCCCCTGCCCGCCTTTGCCTTCCAGGTCTGGCCCCTAACCCTTCTCGTTCCAGTTTTGTCCCTCCAGGATTTGCCTTCCAGGTCTCTCCCCCCATCCCAGGCTTTGCCTCCCAGGCATGGGCCCGAACTCTTCTTGTCCAGGTTTGCCCCCTCATCCTTTGCATTACAGGCTTGTCCCCCAGTGCTTCTCTTTCCAGTTTTGGCCCCCCAGCCTTTGCATGCCTGGCTTGGCCCTAAACCCTTAACGTTTCTCTTTTGCTTCCCCCCTCACCCCCATCCTTTGCCTTCCAGTCTTGGCCCCGAGTGCTTCTTGTTCCAGTTTAGACCCACCAGCATTTGCCTTACAGGTCTGGTCTCCCAGCATTTGCCTTCCAAGCCTGGCCCCGAATCATTCTCGTTCCAGTTTTGGCCCCAACGTCTTTGACATCCAGGGCTGGCCCCAGACCCTTATTGTTCCAATATTAGCTCCCCAGCCTTTGCCTTCCAGTCCTGATCCCAAACACTTCTCGTTCCAGTTTAGGCCCACCCGCCTACAGGTCTGGTGTGCAAGCCTTTTCCTTCTAGTTCCAGTTTTGGCCCCCCCATCCATTGAATATCTGGCCTGGCTGTGAACACTTCTCATTCCAATTTTGGCCCCCCCAGACTTTATCTTCCAGGCCTGACCCCCAAGCCCTTGCCTTCCAGGCCTGGCCCCAAAAACTTCTCGTTTTAGTTTAGGTCCAACAGCGGTTGCCTTATAGGTCTGGCTCCCCAGCCTTTGCCTTCCAGTCCTGGCCCCGAACCCTTTTCGTTCCAGTTTTGGCCCCCAGCTTTTGCCGCCCGGTTCTGGCCCTGAACACTTCTCGTTCCAGTTTTGGCCCCCGAGCCTTTGCCTTACAGGTCTAGTCCACCAGCCTTTGCCTTCTAGGACTGGCTCCAAACACTTCTCATTCCAATTTTAGCCCCCAGCCTTTGCCATCCTGGCCTGGGCCTGTACCCTTCTAGTTCCAGGTCTGGCCCCCCAGCCTTTGCCTTCCAGGGCTGGCCCCTAACCCTTCTCATTCCAGTTTTGGTCCTCCTGGATTTGCCTTCCAGGCCTCTCTCCCCATCCCAGGCTTTACCTCCCAGGCCTGGGCCTGAACCCTTCTCGTTCCAGTTTTGCACCCCCCATCCTTTGCATTACAGGCTTGTCACCTAATGCTTCTTTTTCCAGTTTTGGCCCCCCAGCCTTTATCTTCCAGGCCTGGCCCCAAACCCTTCTCTTTCCAGTTTTGGCCTCCCAGCCTTTACATGCCCGGCCTGGCCCCAAACCCTTAAGATTCCTATTTTGCCCCCTGCCCCATCCTTTGCCTACCTGGCCTGGCCCCGAAGGCTTCTAGTTCCATTTAAGCCCACCAGCCTTTGCCTTTCAGGTCTGGTCCCCCAGCCTTTGCCTTCCAGTCCTGTTCCCGAACCCCTCTCATTCCAGTTTTGGCTCCTCAGACTTTGACTTTCTGGCTTGGCACTGAGCACTTCTCCTTCCAGTTTTGGCACCCTAGCTTTTGTCTTCCAGGTCTGGCCGCCCAGTCATTGCCTTCCAGGCCTAGCCCTGAACCTTTCTCAATCCAGTTTTGGTCCCCCACTTTTGCCTTCCCGGCCTGTTCCCCCAGTCTTTGCTATCCAGACCTGGCCCCTTTCCCTTCTCATTCCAGTTTGGTCCCCCAGCCTTTGCCCTCCAGGCCTGGCCCCTAACCCTTCTTTTTCCAGTTTGGACCCCCAGACTTTGCCTTCCAGGCCTGGCCCTGAACCCTTCTCTTTACAGTTTTGGCCACCCAGGTTTTGCCTGCCAGGCCTGGCCCCAAACCCTTAATCTTCCAGTTTTTGCCCCCCAACCTTGGCATTCCTGGCCTGACACCGAAGCCTTCTCATTCCAGTTTCAGCTCCCCCAGCTTTTGCCTTCCTGGTCTGGCCCCGAACCCTTCTCATTGCAGTTTTGGCACCCCCAGACTTTGCCTTCCAGGCCTGGGCCCCCAGTCTTTGTCTTCCAGTCCTAGCTCTGAACCCTTCTCTTTCCAGTTTTGGACCCCCTGCCTTTGCCTTCAAGACCTGGCCCCGTACCCTTCTTTTTCATGTATTGCCCCCCCCCAGCTTTTGCCTTCCTAGCCTGGCCCCCCAGCCTTTGTCTTTCAGACCTAGCCCAAACCCTTCTCTTTCCAGTTTTGGCCCCCCAGCTTTTGCCTTCAAGGCCTGGCCCCAAACCCTTCTCGTTCCAGGATTGGCCCCCCAGCCTTTGTTTTCCAGGCCTGTTCCTGAACCTTTCTCTTTCCAGTTTTGGCCCCCCAGCTTTTGCCTTCAAGGCCTGGCCCCAAACCCTTCTCGTTCCAGGATTGGCCCCCCAGTCTTTGTTTTCCAGTCCTGTCCCTGAACCCTTCTTGTTCCAGTTTTGGTCCCCCAGTCTTTGCCTTCTAGAGTTGGCCCGAACCCTTCTCTTTCCAGTTTTGGCACCCCAGCCTTTACCTTCCAAGCCTGGCCCCCCAGCCTCTGCCTTCCAGGCCTGGCTCCAAACCCCTCTCATCCCAGTTGTGGCACACCAGCTTTTGCCTTCTAGGCCTGGCACCCTAGGCTTTGCCTTCTAGACTGCCCCAAACCCTTCTCTTTATTGTTTTGGCCCCCAGCCTTTTCCTTCCTGGTCTGGCCCCGAACCCTTCTTGTTCCAGTTTTGGCCCCCAAGCCTTTGAATTCCAGGCCAGGACCGAACCCTTCTCGTTCCAGTTTTGTGCCCACAACCTTTGCCTTCTAGGCCTGGCCAAACAGCCTTTGCCTTCAAGGCCTGGCTGAACTCTTCTCATTCAAATTTTGGTCCCCCAGCCTTTTCCTTCCAGGCGTGGCACCCAGCCTTTGCCTTCCAGGCCTGGCCCTGAACCCTTCTCGTTCCAGTGTTGGCCTTTCAGACTTTGCCTTCCAGGTCTGCTCCCCCAGCCTCTGCCTTTCTTGCCTAACCGCAGACCCTTCTCGTTCCAGTTTTGGCCCCCTAGCCTTAGTCTTCCAGGCCTGGCCCCCCAGCTTTTGCCTTACAGGCCTGGCCCTAACCCCTAATCCTTCCAGGTTTAGCACACCAGCCTTTGCCTTCCAGGCTTGGCACTGAAAGTGTATCTTTCCAGTTTTGGGGCCCCAGGCTTTGCCATCGAGCCCTGGGCCCCTTTGTTTTCCAGGCATGGCCCTAAACTCTTATCCTTCCAATTTTGCGCCCCCCCCCCCCGCAAGTCTTTGCCTTTCAGGCCTTGCCCCGAACTCTTCTACAAGTTTTGGCCCCCCAGACTTTGCCTTCCAGGCCAGGTCCTGAACCCTTTTTGTTCTAATATTGCACCCCCCTAGCCTTTGCCTTCCAGGCCTGGCCATGAAACCCTTTTCATTCCACTTTTGACGTGCCAGAGTTTGTCTTCCAGGCCTGACTCTGAACCCTTCTCTTTCAATTTTTGGTCCCCCAGTCTTGGTCTTTGAGGCCTGACCATCCAAACTTTGCCTTCCAGGCCTGGCCCTGAAACCTTCTCGCTCCAGTTTTAGCTCCCCAGCCTTTACTTTTTAAGCTTAGCCCCAAACACTTCTCATTCCAGTTTTACCCCCCCACCCCCGCCCCCGCAGCCATTGCTTTCGAGGCCTGGCTCTGAACAATTCTGGTTCCAGTTTTGGCCACCCAGTTTTGCCTTCCAGGTGTGGGACCAAAATCTTCTTTTTCCAGTTTTGGACCCCCAGATTTTTCCTTCCAGGGCTGGGCCCCCAGCCTTTGTCTTCCAGTCCTACCCCCGAACCCTTCTCTTTCCAGTTTTGGACCCCCAGCCTTTGCCTTCAAGGCCTGGTGCTTAGTCCTTCTCATTCCAGTTTTGGTCCCCAGTCTTTTCCTTCCTGGTTTGCCCCTCATTCTTGTCTTGCAGGCCTGGCCCTGAACCCTTCTCATTCCTGTTTTGGCCCTCCAGCCTTTGCTTTCCAGACCTGGTCCCCCAGCATTTGCCCTCTGAGCCTGGCCCCAAACCCTTCTCTTTCACGCACGCTCTGCTCCTCTGCTGCTCACCTCCTCACTGTCCCCCTTTCACACCTATGCCACCGTCGACCTCTGGCCCTCGTCCTACCGCTGTCCTGGAATGCCCTCCCTCCTCACCTCTGCCAAACTAACTCTCTTCCCCTCTTCAAAACCCTACTGAGAGCTCACCTCCTCAGAGAGGCCTTCCCAGAATGAGCTACCCCTTTTCCCTCTGCTCCCTCTGCTTTCTCTCTGCTCCCCCTCTGATTCTCCCCCTTCCCCCTTCACCTCCCTTCATCTAAGTCCCCTTTCCCTCTGTTCCTACCCCTTCTCCTATCCCTCCCCTCAACACTGTGCTCTTTTGTTATTACCCTATTACCTATTACCATATTTTATTATCCTATTTATTTTGCTAATGAGGTGTACATCCCCTAGATTCTATTTATCGTGATTATGTTGTCTTGTTTTTGTCTGTCTGTCTCTCCTGATTAGACTGTGAGCTGTCATTGGGCAGGGATTGTCTCTATCTGTTGCCGAATTGTACATTCCAAGCACTTAGTACAGTGCACATAGTAAGCTCTCAATTAATAGTACTGAATGAATGAATGTATTGGCCCCCCAGCATTTGCCTTCCAGGCCTGGCCCCAAACCCTTCTCTTTCCAGTTTTGGCCCACCAGCTTTTGCTTTCTTGGCCTGGCCCCCCAGCCTTTGCCTTTCAGAACTAGCCTCGAATCCTTCTCTTTCCAGTTTTGGCCCCCCAGACTTTGCCTTTCAGAACTAGCCTCGAACGCTTATCTTTCCAGTTTTGACCCACCAGCCTATGCCTTCCATGCATAGAACCTTTCTGTTTCCTGTTTTGGAGCCCCAGCTCTTGCCTAACAGACCTGGCTCCCCAGCCTTTGCCTTTGTGGCCTGTCCCCGAACACTTCTCCTTCCAATTATGCCCTCCCCCAGCCTTTGTCTTCCAGGCCTGAACCCCAAACGCTTCTTGTTCCAGTTTTGGCTCCCCAGCTGTAATCTTCAAGGCCTGGCCCAAACCGTTCTCCTTCCACTTTTGGCCTACCAGCGTGTGCCTTCATGACCGGGCCACAAACACTTCTCTTTCTAGTATTTGTCCCCCCAGACTTTACCTTCCAGGCCTGGCTCCCCTGCATTTGCCCTGCAAGCCCTGAACCCTGCTCTTTCCATTATTGGCCCCCCAGCTTTTGCCTTCCAGGCTTGACCACCCAGCCTCTGCCATCAAGGCCTGGCCCTGAACCCTTCTCGTTGCAGTTTTGGCACTTGACGTTTGCTTTCCAGGTCTGGCATCGAACATTCTCATTACAATTATGGCCCCTCAGGCTTTGCCTTCCAGACCTGGCTCTGAACCCTTCTTTCCTCATTTTGGTTCCCCAGCCTTTGCCTTCCAGGCTTGGCCACGAACTTTTCCCTTTCTCTTTCCACTTTTGGCCTCCAGGCTTTGCCTTCCTGGCTTGGCCCACACTCTTTTTGTTTATGTTTTGACGCCCAGGGCCTTTGCCTTCCAGGCGAGGCCTTCTTGTTCCAGTTTTTGGCTCCAGCCTTTTCTTTCCAGGCCTGGCCCCAAATTCTTTTCTTTCTAGTTTTCGTCTCCCAGTTTTTGCCTTCCATGCCAGGTCCCCTAGCTTTTGCCTTTCTGGCCTGGCCCTGAACCATTCTCTTTCCAGTTTTAGGCCACACAGCCTGTGAGTTTCAGGCATGGCCCTGAATGCTTCTCATTCCAGTTTGGGACCCCCCAGCCTTTGCCTTGGAGGTGTAGCCTGAATGCTTCTCCTTTCAGTTTTGCCTCTCAGCCTTTGCCTTGCAGGCCTGCCCCTAAACCCTTCTTGTTCCAGTACTGCCCCTCCCAACCTTTGCCTTGAAGACCTTGCCCTGAACACTTCTCCTTCCTGTTCCCTGCCCCGCGCCCCCCCTCCCCATCCCCCCAGCCTTTGCCTTGGAGGCCTGGCCTAGAATCCATCTTGTTCCACTTCGGGCCTCCAAGCTTTTGCATTGCAGGCCTGACCCCAACTCTTCAACTATCATCTCTATGCGGATGACACCCAGATCTACCTCTCCTTCTGTCTCTGTTCTCTCCCTCCAAGCTCGTATCTCCTCCTGCCTCAAGGACATCTCCACTTGGAAGTCTTCATGTCACCTAAAACTCAACAGGTCCAAGAATGAGCTCCTTATCTTCCTTCCCAAACCCTGTCCTCTTTCTGACTTTCCCATCACTGTGGAAGGCACTACCATCTTTCCCGTCTCACAAGCTTGCAACCTTGGTATTATAGCTTACTTTGCTCTATCATTCACCCCTCACATCCACTCCATCACCAAAACCTGCCGGTCTCACCTTCACAACATCGCCAAGATCCACCTTATCCTCTCCATCCAAACTGCTACCTAGCTGGTACAATCTCTCATAATATCCTGACTGGATTATTGCAAGAGCCTCCTCTTTGATCTCACATCACTGCTTCAGTCCATATTTCACTCGGCTGCCCGGATTATCTTTCTACAGAAACGCTCTGGACATGTCACTCTCCTTCTCAAAAACCCCTAAGGTTTGCCTATCAAACTTCGCATGAAGCAAAAACTCCTCACTCTCGCCTTCCTTCTTCTTTCTTACTTCACCTTCTTTCTCTCCTTCTACAGCATACCCCCGTATACTTCACTCCTGTCGCTTACCTCCTCAGTGTGCTTCGATCTCGCTTGTCCCACTTTTGACCCCTGGCCCACATCTTACCACTGACCTAGAACGCCCTCCCTCCCCACATCTACCAAACTAACTCTCCTTCCCTCTTCAAAGACCTGCTTTGAACTCACCTCCGCGAGTAGGCCTCCAAGACTGAAACCTCTCTTTCCCTTTGCCCCTCCTCCTCTCCCCATTTTCCTTACTTTTCCCTTTGCTTTACCTCTTTCCCTTCTCCACAACAATTGTGTATTTTTGTTCATATTATTTTTTACTCAATTTATTTTATAAATGCTGTGTTTATATCTTTAATTCTATTTATCTATTTTGATAGTATTGATGCTTGTTTATTTGTTTTGTGGTCTGTCTCCCCTTTCTAGACTGTGAGCTCATTGTTGAGCAAGGATTGTCTCTGTTACCGAAGTGTACATTCCAAATGCTTAATACAGTGCCCCTACACTGAATAAGTGCTAAGTAAATATGATTGAATGATTAATAATATTGGTAATTTTTAAGTGCTTACAATGTGCAGAGCACTGTTCTAAGCGCTGGGGTAGACACAGGGTAAAGAGGTTGTCCCACGTGAGGCTCACAGTTAATCTCCATTTTACAGATGAGGTAACTGAGGCACAGAGAAGTGACTTGCTCAAAGTCACACAGCTGACAAGTGGCAGAGCCGGGATTTGAACCAATGACCTTTGACTCACAAGCCCGGGTTCTTTCCATTGAGCCACGCTGCTTCAATTCTCTAAAGTATAGTTAGGGCTAAGGATAAGAACGGGGTTGGGGTTAAGGGTAAGATTATGACTATGATTAAAGATAAGGTTAGGGTTTTGTTAGGGGCTAGGATAAAGTTTAGGTTTAAGGTTACCAATAGGTTTAGTAGAGTTCACTGTTAGAGAGAATTTTGCATTAGTGTTTGGGCTAAGGGCTAATGGCAAAGTGAGGTCTTGTTAGGATTAGGGTGATAGTTTAGTTTAGGGTTATTATTCGATTTATGGCTAGGATTAGAGCTGATTGTCTATTTTGCATTCAGATTTTGCATTAGGGCTTGTGGTTATGGTTAGAGCTATGATTAGGGTTAGAACTAAGGTTGGAGTTAAATTTCAAGTTTGGTTTAGGTTAACCATAAAGCTAAGGCCAATTTGAAAGGAAGGATTAGGTTTAGGGTTAAGATTATGGTAAAATATAAGGCTTAGTGTAGGGGTAGGATTCGTGTTAGAGGTATCTTGCCGCATGTCTACTCTGTGATTTGGGACAAATCTCTTAACTATTCCAAGTCTCAATTACTTCATCTGTAGTATAGAGAACAAGACAGTGAGACACTGAGTGTGTCCAACCTGATGACTTTTTATCTACCCCAGAGTTTTGAAAAGTTCTTTGCCCAGACTAAGTGCTTAAGAAATGTTACAGTTTTTTTAAATCATTATTCTTCTGATGATGAATGGGTAGGGTGAAGGTTCGTAGGAACCTGAAGGCTAGGCTTCGGGCTACAGTTAGAGTGAGACTTACTATCAAGTTTAAGATTCAATAAAAGGTAATGTTAGGGTGAAATTTAGGTTTCGGGTCAGAGTTTGGGGTGGGACTATGGTTAAGATTTAGTATAGGTTTCGGTTTCCGGCTAAGGCCAAGATCAGGTTTGACTTAGGCCACAAGTATATAAGGATAGGCTTATGTTTGAATTTAGAGTGAGGTTAAAGTTAGGCTTGGGGTTATGGTTAGTTAAAGACCTGAAGGCTGGGCATAAGGCTAGGGTTATGGTTAAGTTTAGGGCTTATCTTAGGTCTAAGATTGGGTGCAGAGATAGAGTTAAGCTTGAGGTTTAAATTATGATGAGGGTTCAGGATTGGTGTTAGGGTTAGTTGTAGATTGAAGGCTAAAAGTAGCGACAAAGAATAACTAGGGTTAGAGCTACACCTAGGGCTTAGCCAAGGTGAAGAGTTTGAGTTGTGGTGAAGAACTAGCCTTGAGCTAGGTCATGGGGTTTAGTTTTTGGGTTAGCTGGGATTTACTGGTATAGTTAAGGTTAACTCTAGGGTTAAGGTAAGGATTAGTTTGGAGTTAAGCTTCAGCTTAGAATTAGGGTTAGTCACAACTATGTTTAGGGCTATGTTGAGGGCTAACATTAAAGTTATGGCTAGGTTTAGGGAGATGGTTAAGATTTATGTTAATGGTATGGTTAGCATTAAGGCTAAGACCAATCAAGTGTTAGTACTAGGGCTAAGAGTAAGTCTACTGTTAAGCTTAGCACTAAGGTTAAATTTCTTCTCAGAGGTAAAAGTTGGTGGTAGAGTCAGGGTTGGTAAAAGTTAACATCAAATTTGTTACTAAGCCTATTGCTAATTGTAGAGTTTGGATTAAGGCTAGACTTCGGAATAAGTTTAGGGAAGGGATTTAGGTTTCTGGTTAAATGTAGGGTTTGCTTTTTGATTAAGCTAAGGGTTAAAGCTTTTGGCAGAGCAATAAGGTTAAGGGACGGTTTAGGTAACTGTTAAAGAAAGGACCAAGTTTAGGGTTATAATGCTATGGATAGTGTTAAGGCTAGGCCAAGAGTTAGGGTTTTTGCTAAGGGTCAGAATTTGACAGGCTGAAGATTAATGTTATCATTAAGGTTTGGTCTAAGGTTAAGGTTAGAGTTAAGGATAGAGCAAGTTGGGTTAACGTTACTGTTCATGCTAGGTTTAAAGTTAGTGTTAAGGCTAAGGTACTGGCTAGGCCCAAGGTAAGGTTCACTGCTTAAGTATAAGGTTAATGTTAAGATTAGGGTTAGGGCTTGGTTTAGGGTTGGGGTTAAACCTAGGATTATTGTTAATTTTAAACCTAGTGCTAAGTTTGTGATTAATGTTAAGTTTATAGTTTGTTTAGGGTTAGGGCCAAGACTATGGTGACAATCAGGTTTAGGACCATTGTTATGGTTAGTTTTATGTTTAGATTTAAGATTAGAGTGATGGTTTACTTTAGAGTTAGGGGTAGGGTAGAGTTGGCAATAAGTTTAGGGCTCGGGTTAGCATCAAGGCAATATGTCATCTTGAAGAAGATTTACAAGTTGAGCACCATTCTTGGAGCTGAGAGTTCCCTTCTCCACAAGCCCCCCCGCCCCCAGACATAAGCCCTGAGGATTTAGAGTTAGTTTAATGTTAGCTGAAATTAGTCAGTTAGTGTTAGGATTAGGTTTCAATTTAGGGTGAAGCTTAAGGTTAAGGATTAAGCAAAGTTGGTGTTATGTTTAAACCTAAGAGTAAGGTTAAGACTAGGGTTGTGTCTAGAATTAAGGATAAAGCCGAAGGTTACGTTTAACCTTTCTAAGGTTAGGATTATAGTTTGGGTCAAGTGTTGGGGATCGATTTAAGGATTGGCGTTAGGTTTCAAGTTAGCTCAAGGCTTGGGCTCAAGTGTTAGCTCGGGGGTTAAGATTAAGGTTAGTGCTGAATTGGGAGCTGTGTTTAGAGTTAAGGTTAAGTCAGTTGCAAGCTGAAGGCTTATGCTTAGGTCTCATCTTCAAGACAAGGTTGGTGCTTGCATTAGATGAAGTTTAATAATATAGTTAGGGTTGGGTTTAAAGCTAAGATTGGTTCTTGGTTAAGTGTAAGCATTAGCTAATGCTCCAGTCTCGGTTTGTACATAGTGTTGGGGTTAAGGTTAGAGTTAGCATTAGGGTTTGGGTTAATGGTATAATTATTTGTAGGTTTCAGGCTATACTTGAAGCTAGGATTCTCTACAAGGTTAGAGCTAAGATTAGGGTTAAAATTAGGGGTAGAGGTAGGGATAGGGTTTCAGTTATGGTGTGGTTCCAGCGTTGTTGTTATGGTTTGTTATATACTGAAGACTAAGGGTAGGGATAGGGTATGGGTAGGATTAGGGCTAGACCTTCAAGCCTGGCCATGTTTAGGTATAAAATTTGGGTTTTAGGGATTGGCCTAAGGTTAGGTCTCCGGGTAGGGTTTGGTCTATGTTTTATCGTGAGTTTATGGTTAGGGTTAACTGTAGGAGTAAGGTGAAGAGGTCATGTAGTAGGGATAAGGCTTAACATTAAGGTTGCTTTTAGAGTTTCCGTTAAGCTTTTGAGAAAATGGACAGTATCACACATTTACTCAACTTGCATACTTAGCAGGATAGAAGAAATACGGCCCATGCAGAAAACTCAATTCCAGAAAAGCTGCAAGGCAAGAATCTGCGTAGAGATATCTTCTCTTATTATAGTTACTCTTTACATGGAACTGAACACTTAAAATTTCAAAAGTGCCCCCTTGGTATTTCGTGGTATTTCAACGCAAGGACTTTGGCAGACTGGCGGGTTAATAAACTACTCAATCTTAGCAGGATAGACGAAACGTGACACATGCAGTACTCTAGACATCTGAATCGATGCAAGGATAAGTGTAGCTCTCTTTTATGACTGTAATACCATGGTATTTAGAAGTGAAAATTTGGAATTTCATAAAGGTTTTTTTTGGGTATTTAATGCTAAAGACAAGACCTGCTGAAGAATGGTATTTGGAGTTTTGACTCAAAAATCATGGCGTTCTGTAAGCAGAGTATAGAGAACACGTTAGTCCACACGTACTGATTAGCATAGCCTTACACATGTTTTGAGATAAAGGCCTAAACTACTCAACACAGCAGCCTTTTTCTTTAACTGAAAAACTTTTTTGATCCCACCAAAATGAATAGGAATAAAATAGAAAACCAAGGGCCTGATGTTACAAGATTCTTAACGCATTAAGTGTGCTGCTCTATAAAGCCATTCAAATGTGAAAAAAGAGACTGATTCACACATTCTCTAAAATTGCTTCAAAGCAGGATAGGAGACAAATGGTAGATACAGAAGACTGGATTCCAGATTAGATGTACATTTCAGAGTGACAATCAATGTAGATATCTTCTGTTATTATTTTACCAGGAACTGAGCATTTTTCATTTCCAGAAGAATGCATTAGGAGTTTCCAGCTAGAGAGAGTTCAACGCAAGTGATGCTTGCTAGGATGGAGAGTAACACACATTCACTCAACATTTGTACTGAACGGGAGAGAGGAAAAATGGCAAGATACCGAAGGCACCCTACCTCAACCCCCCTGCAGTGCTGAACCCTGTAAGGTGGGCAGCACTCTTGATAACTTCCAATTTAGAGAAGTTACTTCTAAAAAGCAGCGAGGCAAAGTGCAAAGAGCACAGGCTTCAAAGTCAGAGGTCCCCTACCACTTGTCTGCTGTGGGACCTTGACTTCTCTGTGCCTCAGTGACCTCACCTGTAAAGTGAGGATTAAAACTGTGAAACCCAAGGAGGACAGCCAGAAAACACTGCCTTTACCCCAGGGTTTAGAACAGGACTTGGCATATAGTAAGCGCTTAACAAATACCATCCTTATCACTATTATTATAACTTCTACATGGAGCTGAGTAGTTGAAATTTCAAGTGGAGGCCGTTTGGCATTTCATACCAGAGGAAGGTCAACGCAATTGGTTTTTACAGAATAGAAGGACACACACTTTCCCTCAAATTCATTACTTAGTATGGTAGAAGAAAAGTAATTTTTGCAAAAAACTAGACTCCTGATGGAGGACAAGGGTCGGTGTAGATCTCTTCTGTTATTACATTGCTGTTATACATGAAACTGAGCATTTGAAATTTCAATAAGAGTGCAATATAGCATATAGGTTTCAAGACTCTGATAGGATCGAGAGAAGCACATTCTATGAGCTTTCTTGTATTCATTGCCTACTTAGAAGGCTGGAAGAAAAAATGGTGCTTGTTAGATCACTAGACTAGTGATACAGTGCAAGCACCTTCTGTTTCTGTATTATTATTTTACATGGAAGTAAAGTTGTTGAAATTTCCTAAAGCTCCCATTTAGCATTTCCTGCCAGGGGTGGTTTCAACACAGGTGACTTTCAAAGAATAGAGAAAACATATTCACTGTTAAATTAACAGGCTAGAAGAAAAATGAGTGATGCCGAAGACGAGGCTCCATATGTGCGCAAAACCTCAAGGCAAGGAGAAAGATAGCTATATTCTGTTATTGTATTGCTTTTGGAGAAGGAACTGAACACCTGCAATTTCAAGAGTAGTTCATTAGGCATTTTGTGCCATAATGGTTTCAATGCAAGTGGCTTTGATAAAATGGAGAGTAACAGACGTTTTTAAATCCTACTCCCCTATTTAGCAGTATAGAAAGAAAATGGTACATGCCAAGGGCATGTACTTCCGATAGGCTGTATTCTACAATGCAGGGATCAGTGTAGGCATCTTCTCTGTTTGTAGTTATATTATATTTTCACATGGAACTGAACTTCGGAAATTTCATGAAGTTCTTTTTTAGCATTTCGTGGCAGAGAGTTTTCAACACAGGGGAGTTTTACAGAATGGAGAGAAAAAGGACGTTCTCTTCTGTGAAGAATATTGCTGTTGCACGTGAAATCTAATATTTGCAATATGAAGAAGAGTTGATTTAGCAATTTATGCTATGCAGTTTTCAACGCAGGTGTGTTGGAGAGAAACTTCCCTACCCTCATCACTCTGAATTTAGAAGACCAGTTAAAGAAACCCACTTAGCAGTAAAGAAAAAAAAATAGCAGATGCAGGGCAATAGGCTCTTGGGCTCTGTGCTGTAGCACAAGGTTCGGTGTAGGCAATTTTTTTTTTAAATATAAACTATGTGACACCGTACTAAACATCTGAAATCTCATGGAGCTCCCAGTTAACTTTTTCTGCCCAAAAAGTTTCAGTGTAAATGAATTTTTTACAGAATGGAGAAAACACGCAGTCAGTGAACATCTTCATCTTTTCTTAGCAAACTAGAAGAAAAATAACTGCAACTAAGATTAAGCTCCTTTTGTGCCAAACTCTGTGAGGCAAGGATCAGTGTAAATAGCTGACATCTTGGATTACGGTAATGCTGTTGTAAATACTGACCATTTGAAATGTGAAGAAGAATGCAATGGCGATTCATAACATGTGGATTACAAGTTAAATAGACTTCACAGGAGGAAGAGAAATGGACATTCAATCAGCTTTCTTATTCAACTTGCTTACCGAACAATTTAGAACAAAAAAAGGCACAGGCACAAGATTACTCACCTGGAACGCCGCAAGTTATAGTACCAAGATCTTTGTAAACTTCGTCTGTTTCTGTACTAATGTTTCACGTGGAACTGAACAATTGCAGTGTCATGAACCTCCTCTATAACATTTTATGCCAGAAGGTTTTGAACGCAAATGAATTCGTGTATTTGAAACATACAATCAATTAAAGTTCTAGAGTAATACGGTTTAGTGGGATAGGAGAAAGATGCAAAATGCATAACCTCCCATTTCTGATGGAGTCTACTAGAGTTCCAGAATCGTTGTAGATATCTTCTGTTTCTATATGAACTCTTTTACGTAGTGCTGAGCAGTTGAAGTTTCATGAAACTCTGGGATCTCATTTTGTGCCAATAGTATTTCAACATAAAGACTTCAACACAATGCGTAAAAACCAAACACACATATTCATTGATCACACTCACTCTTAGGCTAAGAGAAAAATGACTCATACAGAAGACACCACTCCTTTTGTGTTGAAGAGTGTTGAACAAAGATCAGTGGATATCTTCTGTTCCTGAATTACTGTTGTCCATGGAAATGAATATTTGCAATTTCTAGAAAAGTTCTTATAGCATTTCGTTGCAGTTTGAATATCAGCGCAAGCAGCTTAATTACTAAGATAGAGAGAAAAACAGTAATGAATTTTTTTGTAAACTTGTGTGTATTTACATTTACTTAGTTTCTTAGAGTTTACTTAGAGTATTTACACTACTGATGAGCTGCTAGAGTGCAATCTTCTGTTCTTGTGTGCACTATTTTGCATGAAGGGAAAAATTGAAGATTAACAAAGGTGCCAAAAAGCATTTTGTGTCAAAAGGCAACGAATGGAAAGTGTTTTTCACAGAATGGAGAAAACGCACTAGTCGTTCAGCGCATTTACCTCTACTATGCTGGTTTGAAGAAAAAAAAATAAAGGGGTACTAGGTTCCTTCTGTGCAGAACACTGAGTAGCATTTATCAATGATATTGTTACACATGAAACTGAACATTTGAAATCTGTAGAAGAGTTTTTCATTAATATGTGTTTCTCTCAATCTTGATAATAAAGCCAGTTGCTCTGAAACCTGCATAATATTAAACGCCAAAATAATTCTTCTCATTGCAAGTGTTCCATTTCATGTGCAACAGCAATATTGATAAATGCTCTTGGCCACTTTCATTAACTTCAAATGTTCTTTCCTTGTAAAATAGTGTCTACAGAACAAGAAGTTGCTGACAATGATCCTCGCACTACTAAGCTTTCGAGAATTTGAAATGAACTATTTTTCTTCTATCTTGCTAAGTAAATAAGTTAACTAAAATATTCAGTGTTGTGTTTTTCCCTCGATTGTAATAAAAAAGACCCTTGCATTGAAACCAGCATAGCACAGTATGCTATAAGAACTCTTCTGGAAATTGCAAATATTCAGTTCCATGTACAGAAGCTGTTTACATTATCCTTGTCCAGCAATGTTAAGCACAAAAGGAATGTAATCTCCTTAATGGGTCATTTTTCTTCGAGCTGCTAAGTGAGAATGTGTTGAATTAATACGTGTTTTTTTCCATTGTGTTGAAGTTTTTACAGTGATATCTCACAAGCAAGAAAGGAGATCTGGGAACTTTATGAACCGTCCACTGCTCAAGTCCATGTAAAATAGTTGATACAGAAAGTGTCTACAGTCAAGTATGCTCCGTAGTTTGCAACCCATCAGTAGGTTTGCACTTCACATGTCCTATTTTATATCTTGCTAATTAAACAAGATATCTAAAAATTAATTGTTGTGTTTATCTTAATAATAAAGCCGTTTATGTTGAATCCTGCATAACATGAAAACCTATAAGAGCTCTTTTGCTAATTGCAAATATTGGAAATTCACTGCTTTTTTTTGGTCTTTCTCCCCCTTTAAAACTCTGAGCTCGTTGTTGAGCAAGGATTGCCTCCATCTCTTACATGTTTTGAGTTTCTGTGTGTTTCTGAACTTCCAGGCGCGAGGCCTTGTGCTCCATACACATAAAGTGCTCAGGAAACACAATTGAATGAAAGAAATATTCAGTTCTATTGATTAGAATACTAGAGAAATACAAAAGACATCTGCACTATCCTTCTTCAGCAGTGTTCAGCAAAAAAGGAATAAAGCCCTCTGTTTCAGTCATCTTTCTCCTAGCCTGCTAAGTAAGAGTGAATAACTTTTTGAAACCCCACTAGCATAAAATGAGAATTGAGAGTTCCATGAAACTTCACTCACCTCCACGTAAAATAGTTCATATAGAAACAGAAGATGCCTATCACTGAACTTGGAATGTGGTTTTCGGCATGAACTATTTTTCTCTTGTTCTGCTAACCGGCAACTTAGAGGATGACGAAGTGAAAACGACTGAAGTATCGGTTGAGCACCCTTGTAATACTCTACAGTTGCCACAAGAGGGCAGCTGCCTTGCTTTTTCTGCCCCCGGCTGGCTCCTCTGGATTCCCAGATCCCCGGTGGGCTCAAGGCAGGAATGTGGCAGACCTCGAACCACCTAGAGTTTAGGCATCTACATAAGTGGTTTTTTTTAAAAATCTGCTAAGAGTGATGGGAGTTTTCTCCATTCTGTAAAAATCACTAAGGTTGTAATTCCTCTGGCCAGAACTATCTGGGAGCTTTATGAGCCTTCGACTGCTCAATTCGAGGTAACATAGTTCATATGGAAAAAGAAGATGCCTACAACGATCCTTGAACTGTAGTATCCAACGTAATTGGAATACGGTATTCTGATGAACTATTTTTTTCTTATATCCTGCTAAGGGGGCAACTTAAATAAGAAAACTTAGGGAAACTCTTGTGACAAGAAATACTATTTGACCTCTTCTTGAAATTTTATATCTTCAAGGCCATGTAAAACAACAATTCAGTCACACACAAAAAGAACCTAGCTCTCCCATGAGTCATTTTCTTCTAGCCTGCTTAAATAAGTTAGAGTGTGCGCTTCCTTTATATTGAAAAAGTCGCTAGTGATGAAACTCCTGTGGAACCAAGTTCTCATAAGAACTTTCAATAAACTTTAAACGTTTTTGTTGCATGTAAAAAAAAGTTCATACGGAAACAGAAGACACCTTCATTCTACTATGTTCTGTAGTCTAGCGTTCTACATGTGCCATTTGTCTTTTATCTTGTTAAATACGCAAGGTAACTAAAAATCAATTATTGTATGCTTCTTTCAATCTTAATAATGAATCCGCTTGCTTTGAAACTCGCCTGGCATGGTATGCTATAAGAACTCTTCTGGAAATTACAAGTTTTCAGTTCCTTTTACAACAGTAATCCTGATCCAGAAAATATCTAGATTTGATACTTGTTCAGCAGTACTGTTCAGCCCCAAAGAAGTGTGGTCCTCTTTAAAAATCATTTTTCCTCTGGACTGCTAAGTGAATATATGTAAAGTGTGCGTTATTATTCCATCGTGTTGAAACCTTTATGTTGATATCCCACAGGCAGGTAAGGAGAGCTGAGAGCTTCATGAAACGTCAACTGCTAAGCTCCACGTAGCATACTTGATAGAAAAGATGCCTACGCTCTAGTATGTTCTGCAGGATGCAGCCCATCAGTAGTCAAGTGTTTTGCATTTGCCATCTGGATAAATAAACAAGATGACCAAAAAAATTGTTAACGTGGGTTTCTTCCCAATCTTTAAAGGGAAGTTGCTTATGCTGAAGCCCATTTGGCACGAAATGCCTTAAGAAATCTTCTGATATTGCAAAAATTTAGGTCCACATATAAAACTTTAAAGGCACAAACGTTACCTACGTGGATTTTTAACCCGAAATGTTCTGCCCAAAAAGAATGTTGCAGTATCCTGAATATGTAGTTCTGCATGAACTACACCTCTGCAGTGGTTTCTTGCTGCTGCCTGCTTTTTTTCTCTCAGACCAACTTCGCCAGAACCTGTGGGTGACCCGTGTCCAACCTGGTGCAGAACTCAGTGATTTTGCGAGGAAAGAGAACGATTTGGGAAAAAGTCTCCGTCCTCTGGTTTGGCTTTGTCACAATGTTGCCTTTGTCACAACGTTAAGAAAGTTGAGTCAAACTCTTATGACACGAAAAACCATTTGATCTCTCTTTGAAATTACATACATTCAGGTCTATGTACTACAACAAAACAGTCACCCAAGAGATCTAACCTAAGATCACAGTGTTTGGCACACAAGGAGCCAGGTCTTCTGATGAGTCATTTTTCTACTTAGCTTCCTAAGTAAGGGAGAATGTAGTCACAAATTGAGTGTTTCCTCAATTATGACAAGGTCACTTGCTTTGAAACTCTTGTGGCACTATTTGCTCTTAAGAGCTTTCAATCAACTTTAAGAATTCTTTTTCATGTAAAATAATCCATATAGAAACAAAAGTTTTCTATATTCAAATATGTTTCATAACTCACAGGGCATCACTAGTCTAATGCTTTGCATTGGCCATTTTTCTTCTTTCTTACTAAGTGGGCAGGTGAACTATAAAAATTCCTTAATGTAATGTTTCTCGTAATCTTGATAATAAAACCAGTTGCTTTGAAACCTGCATAACACAAAATGCCAAAATAACTTTTTTCTCATTGCAAATGTTCCATTTCATGTGCAACAGCAGCAATGATAAATATTCTTCAGGGTTTAGCAAAGGAAAAGCCTAGTGCTCGCATGATTCATTTATCTTCTAGCTAGCTCAGTGAAAAGTGAAGTTGCTGAAAACTGAAAACGTTTTCTCCGTTCTGGAAAAGTCCCCAACGTTGGTATCTTTCTACCACAAAACATTCTTTGCCGACTTCATTAACATCAAAAATCTCTGTAAGAGAGTGCAAACAGAAACACAAGTTGCTTACAATGACACTCTCACTCAGGTAAGTGGTCTATCAAGTAGTCTAGAGTTCGAAATGGGCTATTTTTCTTCTATCTTGTTAAGTAAGCAAGTCAAGTAAAATAATCTGTGATGTGTTTTC
This sequence comes from Ornithorhynchus anatinus, assembly GCF_004115215.2. Lineage (NCBI taxonomy): Eukaryota > Metazoa > Chordata > Mammalia > Monotremata > Ornithorhynchidae > Ornithorhynchus > Ornithorhynchus anatinus. The sequence continues at coordinate 604,873 of NW_024396937.1, read as the reverse complement.
CCCTCATTCTTGATTAAAAACAGATGCTTGCAGTGAAAGCAGACTGGTATGAAATGCTACAAGAACTCTTCTGGAAATTACAAATATTCAATTCTATGTACAGAATATATCTACACTATCCAGGAACTGCTCAGCACAAAAGGAATGAAATCTTCTTCAAATGTCATTTTTCTTTTATTTTTCTAAGTGAGAATATGTTGAATTAATTTGCATTGTATTTCCATTGTGTTCAAAACTTTAACATACACGTTGGTATCCCATAGGTAGGAAGGTATATCTGAGAACTTCATGAAAAGTCATGTAAATAGTTTACAGAAGGTATCTACACTCTGGTATATTCTGTAGTAGACAGACCATCAGTGCTTTGCAATTGCTATTTTACTTCTCTCATGCTAAGTAGGCAAGTTAACCAAACGTTAATTGTGTGTTTCTCTCACTCCTAATAATAAAGTTGTTAATGTTGAATCCCGTAAGCTAGGAAATGTCATAAATCTGGAAAATGCAACCTAACAATACACTACAAGCACGGGAGCTATCAACACTGATCTTATCCCACAGTATTCAACAGAAAAGTAAGGGTCTTTGTAAGGGTCGTTTTATCTTGTAGCCCAAGTAGGTGTTGAATGAATATGAGTTCTCTCAATTCTGTAGAAGTCACTTGACTAGAAACCCGCAAAACACGAAATGCTAAAATAAGTCTTCCTTAAATTGTAAATGTTTGCTGATTCATTTATCTTAGACCTTGCTTAATCGGGTGAATGTGCTGAAAACTGTAGGTTTTCTCTATTCTGGAAAAGTCAATTGCGTTTGATTTCCTTCTGGCACGAAATGCTTTTTGTAACCCTCAATAAACTTTAATTGTTCTTTCTATTCAAAATAGGGCAGGAATAAGACAGCGCCTGCAAGCATCTTCGCAATCAGTCTAGGCAGTCTAGGCTTGTAATGTACTACTTTTCTTCTATCTTGCTAAATAGTCAAGTTAACTAGAACACCCTGTATTGTGTATTTCTCTCAAGCTCAATAATGAAGATGCTTGCATTGAAACCTGCATGGCAGGAAATGTTATAAGAACTTTTCTGGAAGTTGTAAATATTCAAGTCCTTGAGATCGTCACTGATCATTGTGCAGCATAAAAAGAGTGGAGTCTTCTAGACAAATAATTTTTCTTTTAGCAAGCTAAGTAAGCGTGAATATGTTGTTAAAGCCCCACTGGCAGGAAATAAGATCTGAGCCCTTCATGAAACTTTAACTGTCCAGCTCCACGTAAAATAATCTATATAAAGAAACAGAGGATGGTTACAGCGATCCTTTAACTGCAGTATGCAACGTATATGGAATATGGCATTCTGTATGAACTGTTTTTCTCTTGCCCTGCTAAGTGGGCATGTTAAGAAAGTTGAGTCAAACCCTTATGACACGAAATGCTAGTTGATCTATCTTTGAATTTACACATGTTCAGGCCCATGTATAAAACAGTCACACAAGAGATTAACCCTAAGCTCGCCGTGCTGGACACAAATGGAGTCAGGACCTCCCATGAGTCATTATTTGCCTAAGCCTCCGAAATGAAAAAGTGATGATAAACTGTGCGTATTCTCCATGCTGAGATGGTCACTTTTGTTGCAACGCCTGTGCTCCTACTTGCTCTTAAGAGCTTTCTTTAAATTATAAGCTTTCAGTTTCAGAAGATGTCTACATTCTAATATATTTTGGATTATGTAGTGCATCGGTAATCTATTGTATGGCATGTGCTATTTTTCTTTTATCGTGTTAAGTTAGGCAAGTTAACTAAAAAAATTCATTAATGAGGGTTTCTCAATCTTCACAAATAAAGGCACTTTCTTCAAACCAGCATGGCACGAAATGCTAAAATAACTCTTCTTCTCATTTCAAATGCTCTGTTTCAAGCGCAACAGCAACACTGATAAATGCTCTTTAGAATTCTGCACATCAAGAACCTGGTCCTCTCATGATTCATTTTTCTTCTAGCTTGCTAAATAAGAGTGTAATCGCTGACAAACTCTGTGCTTTCTTGATTCTGTAAGTTGTACCTTTCAGACACAAAAGGCCACACTTAAACTTTTCTTATACTTCAAATATTCTTTCCATGTAAAATAGTGCATTCAGAAACAGAAGTTGCCTACAACGATGCTCGCAATGTAGTATGCAGTCCGTCGGTAGTCTATTGTTTGAAAGTTACTATTTTCCTTTTTGCTTGCTAAGTAGGGACGTTAACTAAAAATGTCAGTATTGTGTGGTTCTCTCAATCATAAAAGTAAAGCTGCTAGTATGGCACGAAATGCTACCAAAACTCTTCTAGAACTCACAAATTTCAGATCCAAGTTTAGAAGGTTAGCAACCATAAAGGGAAGTAGTCTTCTTCAAAAGTCATTTTTCTTCTAACCTTCTAAAAGTGAATGTGTTGAAAGAATACGAGTTTGTCCTGTATACTGATATCTCAGTAGCAGGAAAGAAGATCTGAGAGCTTTAAGAAACGTTAACTGCTTAGCTCCATGTAAAATTGTTCATAGAGAAGATGCCTACATTCTAGTTGGAACCCGTCAGGAGTATAGTGTTTTGCATTGGTCATTTCTGTTCTATCTTACTAAATAAGCAAACAAAATTTAATGAATGTGTCTTTCTCATTCTTAATGATAACACTACTTGTGTTGAAACCCGTATGACATGAAATGCTGTTAGAACACTTTTGGAAATGGCAAATATTGCAAATATTAGAAATTACCAGACTACTTCTTTTGTTTTGCTTGTCTGTCTCTCAATTTTAGACTGTGAGCTTGTTTTTAGGCAGGGATTGTCTCTGTTATTGAATTGTACTTTCCCAGTGCTTAGTACTGTGCCCCAGATTTTAATGATAAATGAAATATTCAGTTCTATCTATTACAGTACTACTAGTGCAGAAGATAAATCTACTATGCTTGTCCAGGATAAACAGAATGAGTCATCTTTCTCCAAGCCCAAGTAAGAGAGAATATGTTTTTGAAACCTTACTGGCTCGAAATGAGATCTGAGAGTTTCATGAATCTTTAACATCTCAACTCCATGTAAAGTAATTCATACACATACATTAAGAAGCCTACAACTATCTATGAACGGTGATATCCAACGTACCTAGAATATGGTATTTTGCTGGAACTCTTTTTCTCTTATACTGCTAATCCGGGTAATTTAAATCAAAGTTTAGTGAAACTTCTATGATAAGAAATGCCACTTGAACTCTTCTTGAAATTAGCCATGTTGAGGTCTATGTACAGCACCAAAAAGTCACTCGAGAGTTCTACATAAAGATGAGCACAAATGGAGCTTAGTCCACTCAGGAGTCATTTTCTTTCTAGTCTGTTAAGTAAGAATGTGCTGATAAACTATGTGTTTCCTCCCTAATGGAAAGGTCCCTTTTGTTGAAACTCCAATGGCACTTTTGTTACACTTAAAACGGTCTTCTGATGCTTACAGGCAAGTATGTCTTGGAATATGCAGCTCAAAAATAGTCTAGTTTTTGCATCTGACATTTTTCTGCTATCTTGCTTACTAAAAAAACAAAAACATTAATATCTGTTTCTCTTGACCTTAATAATAAAGCCACTTGCGATGAAAGACACATGGCAGAAAATGCCATAATACCTATTCTGGAAAATGTTCACTTCCTAATAAAACAACAATACAATACAGGCACAGAAGATAGGTACACTGATCTTTTTCCTGCAATATTCAGCAAAAAAGTAATGTACTCTTTAGGACGAGTCATTTTTCTTGTAGTTTGCTAACGTTTTCTCAAATCTGTAAAAGTCAACAGAAGATACCTACAACGATTCTGGAACTCACACCAAGAATAAGATGCTCTTTCAGCATGTTGCATTTTTCTCCTATCTTGCTAAATTGTATTAAACTAGAACGTTAATTGATTGTATGTTTCTCTCGATTATATGAAATGATTTGCGTTCAAACCCGTCTGACACAAAATGTTGAAGAGAACGTTCATGAAACTTCACCTGTTCAGTTCCACGTGAAACTGATCCAAATTCAGAGTGATGAGGGTTTCTGTCCAAGACAGTTGCGTTGAAAACCGCAACACACAAAATGCCAAATCAACTCTCCTTCAAATTGCAAAAAATAGATTTCATCCGCAATAGCAATATTCTTCACAGAAAAGGACATGCGCTTTTTCCATTCTGTAAAACTCACTTATGTGGAAAACCTTTTGCTACAAAAGGCGAAAGAGAGCTTCATGAAATTTCCGAAGTTCACATTACATTTTCCATGTAAAAATATAATAATACTACAAACAGAGAAGATGCTTACACTGATCCTTGCTTGGACTGTACAATACCGTCTATCGGGAGTTTAGCCCTCGAAATGTACCATTTTTCTTCTATCCTGCTAAATAGGCGAGTTGGTTTTAAAAAGATGTGTTCCTCTCAATCTTATTGTAGTCACTTGCGTTGAAACCCTTATGGCGTGAAATGCCTAAATGAACTCTTCTGGAAAACGCAGATGTTCAGTTTCATGTCCAAAAGTAATACAGTAAGAGAATGTAGCTATACTTGTCCTTGCCTTGAGGTTTTGAAGCACATTTGAAGCCTCGTCCCTCTACATCACTCGTTTGTCTCCTAACCTGTTAATTTAAGAGTGAATGTGTTTTCTCCATTCTCTGAAGGTCACTTGTGTTGAAACCCCACCCCTGCACGAAATGCTAAATGGGAGCTTCAAACATTTCAAAATTTTTACTTCCATGTAAAGTAATAAAACAGAAATGGAAGATGCTTACACTGATCCTTACACTGCATCACGAGTCTAATAATCTTGCATGCACCATTTTTTTCTTCCAGCCTTCTAAGCGGGCAAGGTATACACGAAAGTTGATGGAATGTGTCTCGATCCTATCAAAGCCTTGAAACTCATATGCCAGATTGCACTCTTCTTGAAATTTCAAATGCTCAGTTCCATGTACAACAGAAATGTAGTAACAGGAGAGATCTACATCGATCCTTCTCCTCCATCAGGAGTCTAGTTTTTTGCAAGAGGTATTTTTCTTCTACCCTACTAAGTAACAAAGTTGAGGGAAAGTGTGTTTCCCTCTATTTTGTAAAAGTCAATTGGGTTGACCTTCCTCTGGCATGACATGCCAAATGACCTCCCCTTGAAATTTCAAAACTGCTCAGCTTCACGTAAGCATTATAATAGTGATAATGGCGGTATTTGTTAAGTGCTTACTATGTGCTAAGCCCTGTTCCAAGCACTGGGGTAAATACAAGGTTATCAGGTTGTCCCCTATAGGGCTAACAGTCTTAATACTCACTTTACAAGTAAGGTAACTGAAGCATAGAGAAGTTTAGCCAAGACACGGATTAGAACCCATGACCTCTGACTTTAAGGCCATGCTCTTTCCACTAGGCCCCGCTGTTTTTCAGAAGTAAACGTAATCTTTTCTAACTGGAAGTTCTCTAGAGTACTACCCACCCTACAAAGTACAGCTCTGCTGGGCGGCGAAAGGAGGAGATCCCTTTAAGCATCTTGCCATTTTTCTACTTTCCCGTTTGGTACAAAATTGAGCGAATGTGTGTTTCTCTCTCCATTCTAGCAATCGTCACTTGCGTTAAACCCTCTCCAGCAGGAAATACCAAATGCATTCTTCTGGAAATGAAATATATTCAGTTCCTGGTAAAATAATAACAGAAGATATCTACGTTGATCGTCACCTCCAATGTATATCTGATCTGGAATCTAGTCTTCTGAATCCATCCTTTGTGTCCCATCCTGCTTTGAAGCAATTTTAGAGAACGTATGAATCGGTTTATTTTGTCACATTTGACTGGCTTTATGGAGAAGCATGTTGATGCCCTAAGAATATTGTCACTACCAGGTTCATGGCTTTCTATTTTATTCCTATTTTCTTCTGGTGGGATCAAAACGGGTTACATCAGTTAAAAAAAAAAAGGATGTTTTGTTGAATAGTTTAGACCTTTATGTGTATTGTGTGAAACATGTGCATTGTGTTCTAGTCAGGTGATGCTAATCTGTACGTGTGGACTAACGTGCTCTCTGTAGTCTGCTTACAGAATGCCATGCTGCTTGAGTCAAAACTCCAGTCACCATTGTCCAGGAAGTCACTTGCGTTGAAAGACTTCTGGGCACGAAATGCCAAAAAAAACAAACAAATTCCAAATTATCGCTTCTAAATATCATGGTATTTTAGTCATAAAAGTCAGCGATCCTTGCACTATAGTGTACATTGACTCAGGCATCTAGAGTTCTGCATGTGTCATCTTTCGTCTTATCCTGCTAAGGAATTTTTAGTGGATTATGTATTTCCCGCCAATCAGGCAAAGTTACTTGCATTGAAACTCTTATGCCACGAAATGCCAAAGGAGCCCATCTTGAAGTTTCAAATGTTCAGTTCCATGTAGAAAGTATCTACAATAAGAGAAGATATCTCTACACAGATCCTTGCCTTGCAGTGTACAGCCCTTTTGGAATCGAGTTTTCTGCATGGGTTGTATTTATTCTATCTTGCTAAGTACGCAAGTTTAGTAATTCTGTTCATTTTCTCATAAGCTTTAAGCCTAACGGAAACTCTAAAGACAACCCTAATACTAAGCCTATCCTTACAACAAGACCTAATCTTAACCCTAGCCCTTAACCTTAACCTTTAACAGTGAGCTCACCATAAACCAAAGACCAATCCCTACCCGGAGACCTAATCCTAGTCCAATCCCTAACCCTAACCCTAACCCAATCCCAAACCCTATACCCAAACCTGGCCAGGTCCTGAGGCCTAGTCCTAACCCTAGCAATACCCTATCTCTACCTTTAGCCTTCAGACTACAACTAACCATAACAACAACCCTGGAACCTCACTGTAACTTAAATCTTAACCCCAAACCTACCTCTTCACCCAATTTTAGTCCTAAACTTAGATCTAACTTTAGAGAGAATCCTAGTCCTAGGCACAGGCAGAAACCCACAACTAACTATACCATTAATGAAAACCTTAATGTTCACTAGGTACAAACCTAGACTGGAGTATTAGTTAACACTATATTTAACCAAAAACCAATCAGCCTTAGACCTAGCCCTTGTATTAAGCCTAACTATATTATTTAAATTCATCTAACCTAAACACCAACTTTATCTCGAAGATGATAGTTAAGTGTAAGCCTTCAGCTAGGAACTAACCTAACCCTAACTCTAAACCTAACTCCCAGTTCAGCACTAGCCTTAATCCTAAACCTAAAACTGACCTGACCCTCCTGCTAACTTGAAACCTTACGGCAATACTTAACAGATCCTTAACACGTAACCTAACCCTAACTATAATCCCAACCCCAGAAAGAGGTTGAAAGAAAAACATTACCTCTTTAACCCAAAACACAACACTACTCCTAGCCTTACCATTGGGCCTAAACGTAACAACAAACTAAACTTAATTCTTAACCTTAAACTTCAACCCAAGTTGACACCCAGCCCTCACTGACTTTAATTTCAGCTAACCTTCAAAGTAACTCCAAATCCTCAAGATTGCATGACTGGGGGCCTGTGAAGAAGGGAAGTTTCAGCCCCAAGAATGCTGCTGAACTTTGTAGTCTTCTTCTGGGCGACATTTTGCCTTGATGCTTATCTTGTCTTTAAACCTAATGCCAACTCTACCTTACCCCTAACCTTAAAACAAACCATCACCCTAATTTTAAATCTGAATAAATAATAAATCTAAATAAAACTAACCCTTACTTTAACATTGGTCCTAACCCCAACTGTAAGTTTAGCCCTAAATTTAACCATAACCTTAGCCCTACATCTAACTTCAAGTCTAAAAACTAACGATAACGCCAACTCTAACTCTAACCCCACTTTAAATTCAAACATAAGCCTAACCTTGTATCGTTGTGGCCTTGGTCAAACCTGATTCTGGCGCTAACCATAAACTCAAAACTAAACCCAATCCTAGCCATAGTCTTATCCTTAACTCTGAACTTAAACCTAACCAAAGCATTATCTTTTAACGAACCTTAACACTAAGGGTTACACCCATCCTAACCCTAGCCCGAGGCTTAGCCCTAAACCTCCCACAAATCTTAACCCTACTTATTCATCATCATAAGAGTAATGCTAAAAAAACTAATATTTGTTAAACGAAACGCTGGAGGCATCAGCTTGGACATTCTCACTGTCCCACTGTCTTGATCCCCATATTACAGAAGAGGTATTTGAGACTTCGAGAAATTAAGGGATTTGCCCAAAATCACAGAGTGGACATGAGGCAAGATACTCCAAACATGAATTCTACCCTTATACTGAACCTCACCCTTTACAATAATCTTAACCCTAAACCTAACTCTTCCTTTCAAATTGGCCCTAGTCTTATGGCTAACCTTAAATCAACCCGAAATTTAACTCCAACCTGAGTCCTAACCTCAATCGTAGCTCGAGAAATAACCCCAAAACCCTAATGCAAAACTTAAATGCAAAATGGAAAATCAGCCTCTAATCGTAGCAATTAACTGAACAATAACCCTAAACTAAACCATAACCTTAACCATAATTCGGGGCCTGGATTACAAGGGAAAAGCTGGGGGGCCCAAACTGGACTGAGAAGTGTTTTGTGGAAAGACTGCAGGGTAAAGTCTGGGGGGACCAAAAATTGGAACGTGAAGTGTTCAGGGCCAGGCCTTCAAGGTAAAAGCTTGGATTTGGGGTCAGGTCTGCAAGGCACAGGAAGGGCAAATGTTGCAGGAGGGCAAAACTGGAAGGAGAAGAGTTTGGGACCAAGCCTGCAAAGAAAAACGTGGGGAACCACTATGGAAAGAGTAGGGTTGAGACCAGGCAGCCTTTGCTTTCCAGTTTTGCCCCCCACCCCCCAGCGTTTGTCTTCCAGGTCTGGCCCTGAACCCTTCTCATTCCAGTTTGGGCCACCGAGCCTTTTCCTTGCAGGCCTGGATCTGAAACCTTCTCCTTCCAGTTTGGACTAAATAACCTTTGCTACACCGGCCTGGACTCGATCCCTTCTCTTTCCAGTTTGGGCTCCCCAGCATTTGCCTCTCAGGTTTGTCGCCTCCCACCCCCCAACATTTGCCTTGCAGTCCTGGCCCAGAACCTTTCTCATTCCACTATTGGCCCCTTAAGACTTTGTCTTGCATAACTGACTCCAATCCCTTCTCGTTCCACCAAACCCTTCTCTTTCTTATTTTGGTCCCTATCCTTTGCCTTACTGGACTGGCCACGAACCCTTCTTGTTCCAGTTTTGGCCCCCCAACCTTTGCCTCCAGCCTTTGCCTTCGAAGACTGGCGATGAACACTTCTCATTCCAGTTTTGGCCCCCAGCCCTTTCCTTCCAGGTGTGGACCCTCAGTCTTTACTTTCCTTGACTGGCTCCGAAACCTTCTCTTTCCTGCTTTAATCCGCCAGACATTGCCTTCCAAGCCTGGCACCACAGACTTTGCCTTCCAGGCCTGGCCCCGAACCCTTCTCGTTCCATTTTGGACCCCCTGCGTTTGTCTTCCTGTCCTGTCTCCCCACCCGTTGCTTTTCAGGACTGGTCCCGAAACTTCTTGGTCTAGTTTGGTCCTCCAGGCTTTCCCTCCCAATCTTGGCCCGGAACTCTTCTCATTCTAGTTTTGGCCCCTCTTTATTTGCCTTCAAGGCCTGGCCCTGAACCCTTCTCATTCCAGTTTGCCCTCCCAGACTTTCCGTTCCCTGTCTGGCCCCAATCTTTTCTGGTTCCACCAAACTTTTCTCCTTCTTGTTTTGGCCCTCATCCTTTGCCTTACTGGCCTGGCCACGAACCTTTCTCATTCCAGTTTCGGCCCCTCAACATTTGCTTTTCAGGCCTTGTCCCCCAGCCTTTGCCTTCGAGGCCTGGCACTTGAACCCTTCTGGTTCCAGTTTTGGCCCCCACCAGCCTTTTCCTTCCAGGCGTGGACTCTCAGCCTTTACCTTCCTTGCCTGTCCCCAAAACTTCTTTTCCTCCCTCACTGACACCCATGCCCGTCACCCCCACCAATTGTTCCGGACCTTTAACTCTCTCCTTTGGCCTCCCTGTTCCTCTGCCTCCTCCTTCCCTCACTCCCAGTGACCTGGACACCTACTTCCTCACAAAAATTAACACAATCAGGTCAGAGCTCCCAAAAGTCGCCCCTCCTCTTCCTGCCTCTACCCTCTTAACCCTTTCCCTTACTTTCCCATCCTTCCCTGCAGTATCCTCAGAGGAGATTTCCTCCCTCCTCGCAAGTGCCACCATCTCCACCTGTGCTTCGGACCCCACTCCCTCTCACCTTATAAAAACCATCGCCCCTGCCCTCCTCCCTTTATTAACTTCTATCTTTAACCACTCACTCTTCAATGGCTTCTTCCCCTCTGCCTTCAAACATGCCCATGTCTCCCCCATCATAAAAAAACTCTCTCTCAACCCCACTTCCTCTTCGAGTTATCGCCCTATCTCCCTACTACCCTTCTTTTCCAAGATCGTAGAATGAGTCGTCTACACTGGCTGCTTAGAATTCCTTAACTCCTATTCTCTCCTGGACTCCCTCCAATCTGACTTCGGTCCCCTCCACTCTACTGACACTGCTCTCTCTAAGGTCATCCATGACCTCCTTCTTGCCAAATCCAATAACTCCTACTCTATTCTAATCCTCCTTGACCTCTCAGCTGCCTTTGACACTATCGACCATCCCCTTCTCTTCTACACCTTATCTCCTTTTGGCTTCATGAACTCCGTCCTCTCCTGGTTCTCCTCTTATCTCTCTGGCCGGTCATTCTCGGTCTCCTTCGCAGGCTCCTCCTCTCCCTCTCATCCTCTAACTGTTGGGGTTCTTTGCAAGCCATGTCCTCTCCCTGACTTCCCTATCACTGTGGATGGTATGACCATTATTCCCGTCTCTCAGACCCGCAACCTTGGTGTCATCTTTGACTTGGCTCTCTCCTTCACCCCACACATCCAATCCGTCCCCAAAACCTGCCAGTCTCACCTTTATAATATCACCAAGATCCGCCATTTCCTCTCCACCCAAATAGCCATCTTACTGTTACAAGCTGTCGTAATATCCCAAATAGATTACTATGTCAGCCTGCTCTCTGATCTCCCTTCCTCCTCTCTCTCCCCGCTCCAGTCTAATCTTCACTCCGTTGCCTGGCTCATCTTCCTACAGAAACGCTCTGGACATGTCACTCTCCATCTTAAAAACTTCCAATGGTTGCCTATCAACCGCCACACAAAACAAAAACTTCTAACTCTAGGCTTCAAGGCTTTCCGTCAACTTGCCCCCTCTTACCTCTCCTCCCTTATCTCTTTACACTGCCGACACCGCAAGCTCCGCTCCTTTGCCGCTAACTTCCTCAATGTCCCCGTTCTCTCTTATCCCCCTGTCGACCCCTGGGCCACATCTTCCCGCGGTCCTGGAATGCCTTCCCTCCTCACCTCTGCTAAATTAATTCCCTTCTCTTCTTCAAAACCCTACTTAAAGATCACCTCCTTTCATTCATTCATTCAATAGTATTTATTGAGCGCTTACTATGTGCAGAGCACTGTACTAAGCGCTTGGGATGAACAAGTCGGCAACAGATAGAGACAGTCCCTGCCGTTTGACGGGCTTACAGTCTAATCGGGGGAGACGGACAGACAAGAACAATGGCACTAAACAGCGTCAAGGGGAAGAACATCTCGTAAAAACAATGGCAACTAAATAGAATCAAGGCGATGTACAATTGGAGACCTCCTCCAAGAGGTCTTCCCAGACTCAGCTCCCCTTTTCCCTCTGCTCCTTCTACATCTCCTTCATCTCTCCGCAGCTAAACCTTTTTTCCCCCATTTCCTCTACTCTTCCCTCTCTCCTTTCCCATCGTTTCAGTACTATACTCATCCGCTCAACTCTATATATTTTCATTACCTTATTTATTTTGTTAATGAGATGTACATCACCTTGATTTTATTTGCTATTGTTTTAATGAGCTGTTCATCCCCTTGATTGTATTTATTGCTATTGTTCTTGTCTGTCTCCCCCGATTAGACTGTAAGCCCATCAAAGGGCAGAAACTGTCTTTATCTGTTACTGATTTGTATATTTCAAGCGCTTAGTACAGTGCTGAGCAGATAGTAAGTGCTCAATTACTACTACTGAATGAATCAATGAATGGAGCAAGAAGAGATCGAGATCAGGTTAGCAAAGCAAAAGCTTGGTGGGAAAACAAGAAGTTCGGGGCAAACTTGAACTAGGGAGCATGCCTGTAAAGGAAAGGCTAGGGAGGCAAAAGGAAGAGCAAATGCTGCTAGGCCAAAACTGGATGTAGAAGGATTTGGAGATAGGCTTGCAAGGCAAAGTGTTAGAGAGCCCAAAATGGAGCAAGAAGCGTTCGGGGCCAAGCTTGCAAAGCAAAGGCTGGGGCACCTATAGTTGAATGAGAAAAGTTTGGAGCCAGGTCTGTAAAGCAAAAGCTGAGAAACCACTAAGGAATGAGAAGAGTTCAGGGTCAGACCTGCAAGGCAAAGGTGGGAGGCCCAAGGTAGATCGAGAAGGTTCGGGGCCTGGTCTACTAAGCAAAGGAAGTGGGGTCAGACTAGATTGATGAGGGTTCAGGTCCCGGCTTGTAAGGGAAAGACTTTGGTTTAAAACGAAAGGTTAAGGATCAGAGGCCCAAATGGGGACGATAAAGTTTTGGAGTCATGCCAGCAAGAGAAAGGCTAGGAGACAAAACTGAAAAGTAATGGCTGGGGAATTTCAAACTGGACCGAAAAGGGTTCGAGGTCAGATCTGTAAAGTAAAAGCTGGGGAGGTCAATAGTGGAGCGAGAAAGATTCGGGACCAGGCCTGCATCGGAAAAGCTGGGCATCCACTACGGACCGAGAAAGGCTGGGGGCCAGGCCTGTAAAGCAAAGGCTGGGGGTGGAGGGCAAAACAGGAAGGGAAAACCTGGGAGGCTAAAATTGGATTGAGAAGCGTTCGGGGCTAAGTCAGGAAAGCAAAGTCTTTGGTGTGTGAAATGAAACAAGAAGTAATCGAGGCCATGTCAGTAAAAGGGTTTGAGGCCAGGCCTTGAAGACAATTCCTGGGGGCCAGACCAGGGATGCAAAGGCCACGTGGCCAAAACTGGAGCTAGAAGTGATCTGCGGCAAGCCTGGAAGGCAAAGGCTGTTTGCAGAAAACCAGAACGAGAAAGGTTCAGGGTCAGGCCTTGAAGGCAAAGGCTGGGGGGTCAAAACTGGAAAGAGAAGAGTTCGGGGCCTTGCCTGGAATACATGGGCTGAGGGTCCAGGCCTGAAAGGCAAAGGCTGAGGGATTGAAATACGGGAATGACAAGTGTTCGTGGCCATGCCTGGACGGCAATGGCTGAGGGTCCAGATTTGGAAGGCAAAGGCTCGGTGGCCAAAACTGGAACTAGAAGGTTTTGGGACCAGGCCTGGAAAGCAAAGTGTAGTGGAGCAAAACTGGAATGAGAAAAGTTCGGGGCCAGACCTAAAAAGCAATGGCTTGGTGGCCAGGCTTGGAAGACAAACCCTGGGGCGCCAAAACTGGTACAAGGAAGGTCCGGTGCCAAGTCTGGAATGCAAAGGCTGAGATGGGGGGTCGGTGGGAACTGGAACAAGAAAGATTCTGGGAAAGGCCTGGAAGGCAAAAGCTGGGGGGGGGGGGAGGCTAGGGCTGGAAGGCAAAGTCTAAGCTAAAAGGTCAGACCTTGAACGAGAAACGTTAATGACCAGGCCTCGATGGCAAAGGCTGGGGTCCAAAACTGGAAAGAGATTGGTTTGGGGCCAGACCTGGAAGGCAAAGCCTGGGAGGCCAGGCCTGGAATGATAAGGGCTCGGGGGGAAGCCTGGAAAGCAAAGGCTCGGGGGCCAAAACTGGAACAAGAAGGATTCTGGACCAGGGCTGGAAAGAAAGAAAAGGGTCTTGGGCCAGAACTGGAAGGCAAAGGCTGGGGGATCATGCCTGGAAGACATAAGCTGGGGGACCAATCCTGGAACGAGAAGAGTTCTGGGGCAGGGTTGGAAGGCAAAGGTTGGGGGGGACAAAACTGGAACGATGAGGTTTCAGGCCATATCTGGAAGGCAAAAAATCAGGAGTCAGACCTGGAAAGAGAAGGATTCAGGGCCAGGACTGGAAGGAAACGCCTGGGGGCCATAACTAGAATGGGAAGGGTTCTGGACCAGGCTTGGAAAGCAAAGCCTGAGGGGCCAAAACTGGAATGAGAAGAGTTTGGAGACAGGTCTGGAAGGCAAAGACTGGGAGGCCAAGACTGCAATGAGAAACGTTCGGGGCCAGGCCTGGAATGCAAAGGTTGGGGGGGGACCAAATTGGAACGATAAGGGTTTAATGCCAGGCCAGGAAGCCAAAGGCTGGGAGGTCAAACCTGGAAAGAGAAGGGTTCGGTTTCAGGCCTGAAAGGTAAAAGCTGGGGGGCCAGGCCTGGAAAAAGAAGGTTTCAGGGTCAGGCTGGGAAGAGTAAGTCTTGGGGGCCTAAGCTGGAATGAAAAGGGTTTGGGGCCACACCTGAAAGGCAAAGGCTGGGATTCCAGGCTTGGAAAGCAAAGCCTGAGGGGTCAAAAAAGGAATGAGAAAGGTTTGGGGCTAGGCCTAGAAGACAAAGGCTCAGGGGCCACAATTGGAATGAGAAAGGTTCGGCGCCAGGCCTGGAATGCAATGGTTGGGGGGGTGGGGTCAGACCTGAAAAGAGAAAGGTTCAGGGCCAGGGGAGGAACGCAAAGGCTGGGGGGCCAAAACTGGAAAGAAAAGGGTAGGGTTCCAGGAATGGAAGTCAAAAGCTGGTGGACCAAAAGTGGAATGAGAAGTTTTGGGGACCAGACCTGGAAAGCAAAGTGTAGTAGAGCAAAACTGGAATGAGAAGGGTTCGGGGCCAGACCTGGAAAGCAATGGCTGGGGGAACAGGCTTGGAAGACAAAGGCTGGGGCGCCCAAACTGGTACAAGAAAGGTTTGGCACCAGGTCTGGAATGCAAAGGCTGAGATGGGGGGTGGGGGGGAACTGGAACAAGAAAGGTTCTGGGCCAGGCCTGGAAGGCAAAGGCTGGAGGGGCCAGGCCGGAAACGAGAAGGATTCAGGGCCAGGCCTGGAAGGCAAATGCTGGGGAGCAAAACTGGAAGGAGAAGGGTTTGCGACCAGGCCTGGAAGGGAAAGACTGTGGGGCTCAAACTGGAAAGATAAAGGTTTAGGGCCAGGTCTGGAAGGTAAAGGCTGGGGGTCCAGGCCTGTAACTCAAAGGCTGGGAGGCCAAAACTGGAAAGAGAAGGGTTTTGGGTCAGGCCTGGAAGGCAAAGCCTGGGGCGGGGAGGGGAGGAGGTGTGTGGCAAAAATGGAAAGAGAAGGGTTCAGGGCCAGGGTTTGGGAACATTCCTGGAAGAAAAAGGCTGATGTGCCGAATCTGTAACGAGAAAGATTCGCGGCCAGGCCTGGAAGGCAAAGGCCGGGGGGCCAAACCTGGAAAGAGAAGGGTTCGGTTTCAGGCCTGGAAGGCAAAGGCTGGGGGGCCAAGCCTGGAACAAGAAGGGTTCAGGGCCACTCCTGGAAGAATGAACGTGGGGGGCATAAACTGGAGCGTCAAGGGTTTGGGGCCAGGTATGGAAGGCAAAGGCTGGTGTTCCAGGCTTGGAAGGCAAAGCCTGGGGCACCAAAACTGGAATGAGATGGGTGTGGGGCCAGGCCTGGAATGCATAGGCTAGGGGGCCAAAACTGGAAAGAGAAGGGTACGGTTCCAGCCCTGGAACGCAAAGCTGGTGGACTAAAAGTGGAACGAGAAGGTTTTGGGACCAGGCCTGGAAAGCAAAGTGTAGTGGAGCAAAACTGGAATGCGAAGGCTTCAGGGCCAGTCCTGGAAAGCAATGGCTGGGAGGCCAGGCTTGGAAGACAAAGGCTGGGGCGCTACAACTGTTACAAGAAAGGTTCGGCGCAAGGTCCGTAATGCAAAGGCTGGGGTAGGGGGTGGGGGCAAACTGGAACAAGAAAGGTTAGGGGCCAGGCCTGGAAGGCGAAGGCTTGGGAGGCAAAATAGCAACTCGAGGCATTAAGGATCAGGCCAGGAAGGCAAAGAATGGGGGGCCAAAACGGGAATGAGAAGGGATCTGGGGCAGTCCTGGAAGGGCAATGTTGGGGAACCAAAACTGGAAGGAGAAGGGTAAGGAGTCAGGCCAATTAGGCAAAGGCTGGGGGGCCAAACCTGGAACGAGTTGGGTTTGAGAACAGGCCTGGAAGAAAAAGGCTGAGGTGCCGAATCTGTAACGAGAAAGATTTGAGGCCAGGCCTGGAAGGCAAAGGCTGGGAGGTCAAATCTGGAAAGAGAAAGGTTCAGTTTCAGGCCTTGAAGGCAAAGACTTGGGGGGCCAGGCCTGGAAAAAGAAGCGTTCATGGCCAGGCCTGGAAGAGTAAGCCTGGGGGGCCTAAACAGGAACGAGAAGGGTATGGGGCCAGATCTGGAAGGCAAAGGCTGGGTGGGGGGCCAGGCCTGGAAGAAGACGGGTTCAGGGCCAGTCCTGGAATGATAAACCTGGGGCACCTGAACTGGAGTGAAAAGGGTTTTGGGCCAGGTATGGAAGGCAAAGGCTGGAGGGCAAAATTGAAATGGGAAGTGTTTGGGCCCAAGCATGGAATGAAAAAGCTGGGGGGCCAAAACTGCAGCAAGAAAGGTTCGGAGCCACCCCTGGAAGGGAAAGCCTGACTGCCCAAAACTGGAAAGAAAAGGGTTTGGGGCCAGGCCTTGAAGGCTATTGCTGGGAGACCAGGCCTGGGATGCAAAGGCTAGGGGGCCAAAACTAGAACCAGAAATGATCTGGGGCAGGCCTGGAAGGCAAAGGATGTTTGGCGAAACCTAGAATGAGAAGGGTTTGAGGTCAGGCCTGGAAGGCAAATGCTGGGGGACCAAAACTGGAACAAGAAGGGTTCGGGGTCAGGCCTTGAAGGCAAAGGCTGTGGAGGCAAAACAGGAACGAAATGTTTTCGGGGCCATGCCGGGAATGCAGAGGCTGGGAGGCCTAAACTGGAACGAGAAGTGATCTTGAGCAGGCCAGAAAGGCAAAGGTTGGGGGGGGGGCAAAGCTGCAAATAAAATAGTTTGGGGTCAGGTTTGAAACGCAGCAAAGGCTGGGGTGACTGATCTGTAGCAATAAGGGTTCAAGGTCAGGCCTGGAAGGCAAAGGCCCGGGGGGGAAAGGCTTGGAAAGCAAAGGTTGGGGAGCCGGGCCTAGAAGGTAAAGGTTGAGGGGCCAAAACTGGTTCAAGTAAGGCTCAGGGACAAACCTGCAAGGCAACAGCTGTTGGGCCAAGAATAGCGAGGGAAGGGTTCAGAGCCAATCCTAGAAGGCAAAGGTTGGGGCGCCAACCCTGGAACAAGAACGGTTCGGGGCCAGCCCTGCCAGGCAAAGGCTGGGAGGTCCAAACTGGAATGAAGAGAGTTCGGAGCCCGGCCTACAAGGCAAAGGCTGGGTGGCCAAAACTGGAACGAGAAGTGTTCGGGGTCAGGCAAAAATTGGGGAGGGGTGGTAAAATATGGTAGAGAAGTGTCCTGGGACAGGGATAATTATAATAATAATAATATTGGTATTTGTTAAGTGCTTCCTATGTGCCAAGCACTGTTCTAAGCGCTGGGGCAGATAATCAGGTTGTCCCAAGTAGGGCTCACAGTCTTCATCCCCATTTTACAGATGAGGTAACTGAGGGACAGAGATGCGAAGTGATTTGCCCAAGGTCACACAGCTGACAATCAGTGGATCCAGGATTAGAATCCATGACCTCTGACACCCAAGCCTGGGCTCTTTCCACTGAGCCATGCTGCCTCTATGAGGGAAGTCAAAGTCTGTGGGACAGACACTGGAATGAGAAGGGTTCCAGGTCAGACCTGGAAGGCAAAGGCTAGGAGGCTAAAGCTTGAACAGGAAGGGTTTGGGGCCATGCCTGGAAGACATGGGCTGGGGGTCCAGGACTGGAAGGCAAAGGATGGGGGGCCCAAACTGGAACGAGAAGGGTTCGGGCCTGGACTAGAAGGCAAAGACTGAGGGGATGAAACTGGAATGAGAAGAGTTCGGGGCAAGGTCAGAAAGAGAAAGGCTGGGCGTGTAAAACTGGAATGAGAAGGGTTCGGGGCCAGCCTGGAAGGGCAAATCTGGGGGACCGGGCCTGGATCAAGAAGGATTCGTGGCCAGGCCTGGAAGGTGAAGGCTGGGGGGCCGAAACTGGAAAGAGATGTGTTCGGGGCCAGGCCTGCAAGGGAAAAGCTAGGGGCCCCAAACTGGATTGAGAAGGGTTCAGGAGCAAGCCTGGAAGGCAAAGGCTGGGTGGCTAATCCTGGAAGTCAAAGGCTGGGGTGCTAGGCCTGGAAGTCAAAGGATGGCGGGCCAAAACTGGAAAGAGAAAGGTTCTGGGTCAGTCCTGCAATTAAAGGCTGGGGGCCAAAAGTGGAGTGAGAAGGATTCGAGGCCAGGCCTGGAAGGCAAATGCTGGAGGGCATACCTGGAAGGAGAAGGGTTTGCGACCAGGCCTGGAAGGGAAAGACTGTGGGGCTCAAACTGGAAAGATAAAGGTTTGGGGCCAGGTCTGGAAGGCAAAGGCTGGGGGTCCAGGCCTGTAACTCAAAGGCTGGGAGGCCAAAACTGGAAAGAGAAGGTTTTTGGGTCAGGCCTGGAAGGCAAAGCCTGGGGCGGGGAGGGGCGGGGGTGTGTGGCAAAAATGGAAAGAGAAGGGTTCAGGGCCAGGGTTTGGGAACAGTCCTGGAAGAAAAAGGCTGATGTGCCGAATCTGTAACGAGAAAGATTCGCGGCCAGGCCTGGAAGGCAAAGGCTGGGGGGCCAAACCTGGAAAGAGAAGGGTTCGGTTTCAGGCCTGGAAGGCAAAGGCTGGGGGGCCAGGCCTGAAAGGCTAAGGCTAGGGGGCAGGCCTGAAACAAGAAGGGTTCAGGGCCAGGCCTGGAAGGGTAAACCTCGGGGGCCTAAACTGGAGCAAGAAGGGTTTGGGGCCAGGCATGGAAGGCAAAGGCCTAGGGGCCAGGCCTGAAAGGCTAAGACTAGGGGGCCAGGCCAGGAACAAGAAAGATTCTGGGCCAGGCCTGGAAGAGTAAGCCTGGGAGTCCTAAGCTGGAATGAAAAGTGTTTGGAGCCAGACCTGGAAGGCAAAGGCTGGGAGTTCCAGGCTTGGAAGGCAAAGCCTGGGGGGCCAAAACTGGAACAAGAAGGGTTTGGAGCCAGGCCTTGATGGCTGGAAGGTGAAGTCTGGGAGGCCAAACCTGGAAAGATAAGGGTCTTGGGCCAGACCTGGAAGGTAAAGGCTGGAGGCCCCAAAGCCATTGCCTTCCAGGCCTGCCCCTGATTCCTTCTCGTTCCAGGTTTAGCTCCCAGCCTTTGCCTTCCAGGCTTGTCCCGGAATGCCTCTCGGTCTAGTTTTGGCAACCCAGGCTTTTTCTTCAAGGCCTGGCCCCAAATCCTTCTCATTACAGGCCTGGCCCCCAGCCTTCTCCTTCCAGGCCTGGCCCCCAAGTTTTTGCCTTCCAAGCCTCGCCACGATTCCTTCTCACTCCAATTTTGGCCCCCAGCCTTTAATTGCAAGACTGACCAAAAACCTTTCTCTGTCCAGTTTTGGCCCGCCAGCCTTTGACTTCCATGTCAAAACTTTCAGTTTTGGCCCCCAACCTTTGCCTTGCAGGCCCGGCCCTGAACCCTTCTCGTTCCATTTGGGGACCCCAGCCTTTGCCTTCCAGGCCTGGCCCCAAACCCTTCTTGATCCAGTTTGGGCCCCCAGCCTTTACCTTGCAGCCCTGGCCCTGAACCCTTCTCATTCCACAGTGGTTCCCCAGCCTTTTCCTTGCAGACCTGGCACTAA